>NW_024756348.1:0-170000 GCF_018991925.1 Homarus americanus
TGTCCGTCTGTCTGTCCGTTACTGCTTGCTCTAAGGCAAGAGATGAAGGTGGCAGTGCGTGTGATGGAGGGTGCGGGAGGGGGCTTTGAGAATTGCAATTAAATGCCAGGTAGCGACGTGTCCTAATACAGGCATCCCCCGCGTTACGGAAGTCCGGGTTACGGAATTTCGCTTTTACAGAATTTGTAAATTATGACCAATAATTTCGCGTTACGGCCCGTAAATCCACCCTTACTGAAATTGGGGTAAATTTTAACAATTAAAAAAAAATCACTATAAAATTATAATTTTTTGTTAAGTGATAATTTGTTTGGTGTGGTTTTCGTGGTGTTTGTTACCGCCAAGCATGGCATCGCCACGAAGAGTCAGTCCATTGTTTACATCCAGTGTGCGCGCATGTTTCTCGCCTCAGTAGTTGGATTTAACTTTTACAAACATACAGTAAGTACAGTACAGTGCATTACCCTTATTCAAGATGACTGGAAAGAGGCCAAGTAGAAGTGACTGCAGTAGTGCAAAAAGAAGCCGCAAAGGCATTACATTTGATATTAAACTTGATGTTTTAAGAAGGTATATCATAAATTATTTAATGTACTGTACAGTATTGTATGTGTTTATAAATGTTTATTTGCATTCATAAAAGTGCCTGAATTACTTTTTGGGGGCCGAAAAAATTCCTTAGGAACGCATCTCCAGTTTTATAATGGAAGTCAATGGGAAAATAGGTTTCGCGTTACAGAATTTCGCGATAATGTCAATTTTCCAGGGACGGAACCCTTCCGTAACGCGGGGATGCCTGTATATAGTATATATATTTTTCATAGTATCCATTCATTTCAATGCATCCTGGTGTATTGTGTACAACAGTATGCTGACCTAAGCCATACAAATTAATTTCTTATATATGGACTGTAGAGCAGGGACAAGGGAATAAGGATTATAATTAGAAAAATGCATGGAATGGTTTGGGAAGTGGTGATAGTGAAAACAGGAATGAGAATGACATCATGATGAAAGACAATAATATGGATTTCAATAATTGTGACAAAGTCAAGGCAGGAGTACTGAGAAGGCCTGGACAGCTAAATGGATGAGAAGGAAGGAGAATCAAAGTGAAATGGAAGTAGAGTGAGGGAGACCGATAAGTAGGAGGGAAGTGCGTCATATCTTAAAAGAGTTGTATTAGGAGTGGAAGGCACACCTCCTCAATTCAGTTGCCTCTCCTTTGAAAATTTGGCTGTCTTGTCTTCATCTGGCTCGAAGAGAATTTTTGGATGTAACCAACTGAGCTATCATCCGCACCAATTTCAGCGTGTGAGGTCGGATTGGACAGGTTTCACCAACAAGGCAATTTATCACCGACTCATGAACGTAGTACCTGTAAATATATACAAAAAAGATAAGGAAATACTAAACAGTACAAAGGAAAAAGCATCTATGATAACCTTATTGTATAAAGAACAGTACCGTACTGTATACAGAAGATGTTATATAAATGCACAATGAAGCAAGTTTTCAAGATTGAACATATTTTTATAGCTAAATATTGGTTTTATACTTGTACCAGTATGTACCCATTTCTGATTTTTTTTAATTGTATATAAATCAGATTCTACTGCAACTAACCTTAGCTGAAAATGTATACAGTATGCTGATCTATTATGTCTCCTACTTAATGAACAGAGGATGCTATACATAACATACAGGGTGATAATAAATGATTACCCTAAAAACAGTATGCTCTCATACTTTAATCAGGGTAATCATTTATGGACACCCTGTAATTATTATCAGCACTGCATCAGACACCTAAAAGTTAATCCTTACTATACAAATTTGGTAGAGCATACATAAATAATAAAAAGACACAAGGTTCTCATACCGTAATTCTTCTGCATAATTTGTAGAACAAAATTGAAGTGCTCGTGGACTGTGGTGGAGGAGTGTGGCCAAAACACTGCAGTACTGATGGATAAGTACAGCATCACTGGGTTCACAACCACGCTCTGGTTGCAGAAGTACCAGCAGCTGTGGTACACTGTGTGACAGCCACCCCTCTACTGGTACATGCTGAAGGATGAGTTTATGTAGTATTAGGAAAAATTTTCCCAGTAAAACTCCTCCAAATGCACTCAACAATTGTGCCAGGCAGTAACAAAACTTTTTCTTGTTTTAAATCTCTTATTACTTATTAAAATAATAAAGTAAATTCAATGCAGAAAAGCCTTCTTATTTGCACATATAAACCAGTAAACACTGAAGTTTCTTTTTTAATTATGTCGGAGTAAGTTGCAAGACATCTTTGTTGTAATGCTTTGTACAGGGACAAGGACATGTGACAAGCTATCTAAACTGATATGTTGTGATTGCTGGACTTTGTCAGGCTACAGCCAGTTAGAGGAAATACCACCTTAAAAAAAGCGAGTTATTGCTAGGTATAAGCTCGGCGTCGCATTCTGGACTATATCACAAAAACTGTTTTTAGAAAAAATGGCTTTTTTAAATACAGTACAGGTATCTTATTTCTTATCAAGTAATAAAACAAGCTTAACAAAGCCTTATTTATGCCTAGAAATATGACATACTAAACAAATATAATTAAACACTTAAAGAAATGGTAAGAGTAAATTGTTTGTAGGGAATGGTTGAAGTTGTGACAGTGGGACGCAAATTTTCAAAACATTAACTCGAAATGACATTTTAAATTGGAACTTCTTCCCTGACATGTCAGCAATGGTGAAGGAATGATATAATTAGAGGATTTACTGAATAGTATTTAGCAATATTCTTTTTGTTCTTACTGCCACACCTATAGAACTTCTATTTGTGAGACATCCCACATTATACACCACTTCCTTACCTGAAGCAGAGTAGTTATGCTGGGCATGACATCATCGTTATGAGGCTGGGCCCCACACACCCAGGAGAACTCGCTGACAGATCCCAGCAGTTCATAGAGAGCACTTGTACTCATGTGTGTCACCTCTTGTACTAGTTTTAGAAGCTAAAAAAAGAATATTTGCATAAAGTTAATTAAACTACAGCATTCAATAATTTGATAATCGCAAAAACTCTTTTTAAGATACATACAGTGCTGTACAGTGAATGCCCCCCCCCCCCAAATCATTAATGTGTAACCGAGAAAGTTTCTGGCAAATTTTCTTTATTATTAAATTTGAAACAGGAACGTGGTGTGAAATTCCATTTTATCCTTACATAACTATGGGGTGGAGACAAGCAAGCTACAAGGAAACTCCATTAGCTCCTTCTACCAGTGTTCACCATGGTCAGGGCATTTGAAATTATTAGGCAGCAGGGTATGCTGCCCAATGTATACAACATACAATACTGTATAACAGCTATATAGTACTTGTCCAGTGAACTAAATTCAATATCATGCTTCAATTCTCTAGCCTGGTAAATGCTTCTAAAGCCACCAAGGATTCAGATTCAACAGACTAAACTCTAAAATAGGTTCACCTACCAAGTCAAGCCACTTAAATTTTCTAAATCAGTGGTCACTCTTCTCACTCATATTGAAAAGATTTGTCAATGTTAATCCTGGTTCTCCAACTCTAATGTAAACTCGCCACAAAAAGTTTTCGAACACTCTAAGGGTCATGCAATATAACAAAACGAACAAGAAATCTTAATGCTCTCTGAGGAAGTTTTATTGCAAAATAAATGACTTCTTCTCACCAATAAATTCTATAAAATGAGCAACATATATTATTTTAAAGTATTGAGAGTCACTTCGCAACCAGACATACCATCCATTCTGAGACGACATTCTGAATTCTGTTGTGCCCAGCTGTTCAAGAACAGTTTAGAACTCCACGAAAGAAAAAGGGAGGGAACCAGGCCACTTGTCTCCTCCCCTCTGCCCTTAGGTAATGTGCATAACTCTCACCAATACAGTATGTCAAGGGTTCGAGCCTCAGCCTGGACACACTTGAGAAGGGTGTTATCCAGTGCGACCCAACCAAACATCACAGGTTTCCCAGTCCCCAGTTTCTTCCTGTACTAACACTGGATAGACCGCCCAAACGACTAGTAAGCTGATAAGTGGCAAAAATTATATTAAAAAAAAAATCATGCTTAAATCCTCTACTTATGATAATAGAGGCCTTGGTGAATGACCAACTGAGATTATCAGTACAGTCAATGACACAGGGTAGGATAATTCAAGAATTTGAAGCAGCAATCAAATAAATGATACAACTCTTATAAAACAGCCTTCTCACCCAGTTACATCATCAGTCAGAGAAGATATCCAGCACGAAGTCAAATTTTATATTATTACGTACTGGATTTAGAATTTTACCCTAACAATCTTAAAAAAAAAATTCTCCTGTTGAGAAGGTAAAATCCTGAGGATTATTAACAATGACAATGATGAAGGTTCTCAAACCATTCCCCAAGTTTCATACACTAAGACAAAGGAACCAAGTACTATACGTACAGTACTGTACTTAATACTAGTTAAACCTCATTACCTTTGTGACCTAACTTCAGTTTCAAATTAGCATTTCCAAACCAAAACAAACTGTTGGTTTCTTTTATGCAGTAACAGAGCCTGACTGCTATATTCCAACTTGCAATTAATATGGAACAGCAATTTTAATAAAGTTACCAAGATTAGGGATGTTTTTGTTCTAAATTGTATGATTAATTAATTATCAAAGTGGTTTTATGTTGAAAGCAAAGTTAAGAGCAGAGCAAAGGGGATTCGGCCAAGTATTTGGAGGGCCATTTTTATTTTGGTCCTGGAAAAAGTAGTGTTATTATGTTCTCAGGATGTTTTGGCTCTTATCAGCAATATTAGATTTGAAGTAGTACAGTACACTTGTGTCATAAAACAATTATGAACAATAAAATTGCATAAAACATGTTGTCCCTTTTCTGTTACACTTTACTTGTAAATAAGCTATTAAACAGATTCATCAGATTAAATAGGCATTAAGTAATGGGGACAAAGTTTAGGGGGTTGCTCCAGGATAGAGTTAAAATTGCTGGCATTAGTCATTCTGTGTTCAGGAGATCCCAAGGAAGTATTTAGCAAAGTTTCAGCCATATGTTCTTCACTCAGATACAAAACCCGGCAGCAACACATTCTGGAGACGTCAGGTGTAGGTATTTTCTAAGTAGCCGGCTACTTAGTGATGACCTGTGCATTCAATTGGACATGGAGGTCAATTGAAAAACACGGGCTATGTGATCACCGCACTTGTATAGTCATGACTACACACTGTTCATAGTCTAGTCACCGTGGGCGATGTAATTATATAAATATACGTAATGTAAATGTAGTCCAAATTCATATAAGTATTACTGTCTGGCAAGGGAGGTATGAATAGTCTGACTTGCAGTCGGAAACTGCCAAGATCAAACCATCTTCCACATTTACGTCATAACAAAGTTGTTCAAGATGAGAGGTTAACCTATCTTTGGGTTTTGGCCTAGTGAGCCTGAAGCCTCCTCACTGACTCTTGAAGTAATCACTAAACTAGGAATCTGAAACTGCTCACATTCTAGCTCATTAGACAAATAGGTAATTGTTTTACAGTACAGTACAGTACACTACACTACTGTACACTAATTAAAGCAGCATTATGTGTTCCTAGTATATAACAAGTACTGACAGGGATGGGGGTGGTTGTTTTAGTGGATTCGGTTGTAACATTAATAAAAAGCCAGTTATAATATTGCTGAACCTTCAGTTAAGATAAGGGATAAATATAATGTCTAACCTCTTTTTCAGGGAGATTTAACCAGGCCCGCGAAGACAACTCCCTAAAGTCAGTCAACCAGTGTCCACAGGTTAGCTTGTAGATGGCAGGAATTTCCGGGGTCTGCATTGCCTCAGCTATCAGGTTGCGTAAACATTCACATTTGTTGTGTTTCAGTACCTGATAATAAAATTTTAATGTAATTCTGCTTCTTATATCATATCAAGGAGACAATAAATTTTGGCCACCCTTAAAGCACAACCTGAGCCTAAGTGAAAAATATGTCTGATAATGTTAACCTGATTCATCTTATTTTTGGCTGATGACCCTTAAAATTTTATCTTTATACAATATCACAGGATTCATTTCTTTCGCCCTTTCATGATAACTATAAACTGGAAACATCTTAAAAAATGAGGAATGAGCAATAAAATGACGCAGCCGAAAAAAACAAAACAGACAAACTACGTTGACGTTTGCCTAACCTCGCCTTAGAATGACATACATACAATTATGTTTGGCTGTATCCAACTTAACAACATTCTAAACTGATAGAGAAAAATAGGCTCAGGAAACCAAATAACACACAAAAATATATACTGTATACAGATATTTATACAGGGGTATTTAATTAACAGTCAGTGGAGGGATGTGAATCAACATTTTCACATTCTCTAAAGACTTCATATATACCTGTACAAAGTCATCTCTCAATTTACATGGTATAATCACGTTCTTTAGAAAAGCCGTGTAAATCAAACTTAATAATCCCACAAGAAATAAAGGAAATGTTCAGCTATTTCCTTCAATATGTTTTATTTACGATAATATAATAACAATAATAATAATACAATAATAGAAGCAAACCAAGTGGTGGTGGAGGAGAGGTGGGGTGTTACTGGGGGAGGGAGTCATCTGAATCAGATGACAGTGCAGGTCATGGGGGGAAGAGAGGTGCGAGCTTTAGAGATGCCAGATGTCAATGGCTGAGGTTCAGGTGATGTTACTTTTTCCTTTTTCGTAAACTGGGAAAACTATGAGGTACATACTGAACTATACTGCCTGGCACTTTGGCGCTCTTTACAAAACCATGCTATTTAAAAAAATAACTTTCTTAAAAATAGATACTGTATTAACTTAATACTAGTGTTATTTAAAAAAACTTGTAAATTAAATTCGTGTAAATTGAGAGGTGACTGATTGATCTAAATGATTTATTTACTTTTATCCTCTTCACCACCGATTGGCTCGTTAGCCGCTTGGTCACGTCTCTGAATACTTTTCCTTTTTTTTTATCCTCTGAATACTTTTCCTTTTTTTTATCCTCTTCACCAAAAGATCGGTTCGTTAGCCGCTTGGGCGATCAGTCACGTCTCTGTTACCCACTGTTGGCAAGTACTGGGCATGCACCGGCTCCTAAATGTACCTGAACCCGCTCCAGTGTTGGTCAAGTCTTGTCTTGAAAGAGCTCACACTCGGTGCCGTCACAACACTTTCTGGTAGATTGTTCCAAGAGTTCATAACTCTCATTCCGAAAAAGTTAGCCCTCACAGTTTTCTGGACTTGCGGCTTCTTCAATCTTGAGCTGTGACCCCTTGTGGGGCGAGCATAAGCCAGCTCCAAGTAAGGACACTCGACTGAGTAGTGCCTCTTGAGATGCTTATACACCTCAATTAGGTCACCCCTTGCCCGTCTGTAGTATAAGCTAGGTGATTTATTAGCTGTCATGTTTATTCCACCCAGACTCATCAAAGTCTAATCAGTTCATTTACCAAATCAATCTACCTTCTATACAAAGTTTTAACTATAAATACAGTACAGTAATTAAAAACTGTAATTTATATCATCAACGTTGCTGAACCATTTAAAGCTAAAATACTGTAATGACCTTGTGTAAAACTCTCAAGATTTAAGTCTTCAATAAAAGTAGAAGCAGAGGAGTGTACATTGATCATAAAAATAGTAGTTTATTCAATCCAGATTGTTTTATGGTGGGATGACAAACAACAGTAAGAGTTGTGAATCCTTGGAACAATCTGCCAGGGAGTGTTGAGACAGCACCTAGTGGGAACTAATTCAAGACCAGACTTGACCAACACTGGTGAAGGTAAAGATATATTCATGAACCAATGCATGCTCAGTATACTTGCCAACAGTGAATAACAGAGATGTGACCGATCACTTAAGCAGTTAACAAGCAGATTAGTGGCATAGAAATACAGTAAATGTAAAGACAATAAATAATTTGAGAAATAATTTTGAGGTTGAAATATTTTGTATTGAATAAAATATAATATTTATCAAGGTAACTAGCAAGCAAAAGTACAAACAAAAATTTTGGGTTGGAGAGAGAAATGGAAACGGCAAGAGCCTATTGAACATAATGGAGTGCGCTTGTGTATTACAGACACCTTTTCAATTTAACTCTTGAACAAATTCGTAGTACTGTAAAGTATATATTACATAAATATGCTTTGTAGTCTTCTGTAACATATTACTGTGGATGGAAGGTTTAAGAAATACATGTACAGTACTAAACACTAAAGTAAAAAGGGAATTATGTAAGGTTGCAGGATTCTTGTCATGAGAAAAACAACAAAGTAAGCCTGACTTTCACAATGATACAAGACATCTGTGCACACTTGTAGAAGCTGCACTGAGGAAAACAGACATCAAAAGCACAAGTATGAGGTAAAATATGTGATAAAATGAAGACTACAGTGCAAGGTTGTCAAACTTCTTGAAAGAGAAAATAGTGTTATGAAAATGTATAGATAACAAGACAGTGTATGTCTTAAGTCGAGAGCCACAATTGAAGGATGGGTGCAGATACAGTACATGGCGAGGATAATGTTCGGACCACCCAGGTGTGCAGTGTAAGAGGATAATGTTCAGACCACCCAGGTGTGCAGTGTAAGAGGATAATGTTCGGACCACCCAGGTGTGCAGTGTAAGAGTGTGTAAAGGACAGAAACAACTGTGGCACATTCTTTTACCCTCATTTTGAAGGGACATCGCTGAGTTCCTCTAAGACATGTGGCAAGGGTCTCCAGTGTCAGTGTCAATACCTCCAATTCATCTTGTCGCAACTGTAGTTCTTCCTCAACATTTCTTGATCTCTGACTATTACTTGAAAGTTTCATGTACTTCTTTATGAAGTTGTACATAATATTGATAATGCCAGGATCCTGAAGGGGTGAAGCGAGATTCATCACATGTATTATTTTCTTTTAAAAAATACTTGACGATTAGGAACAGAATACAAAAGTACGGTATATAACTTAATTTTGACAAGTACCATGTATTATCACAGAAATTAATAAAAATATTGCCACACAGACCACATCATGAAATATATTGAGAACATGAGAGACAACAGACCCTCCAGACAAGTCTCCTGATGGTGGTGTACTTTGTCGCTCCATGCTGTAATTCTTGCAGGATGGAAAACTGAACTTCCAGAGATGAAGCTGCTAAAAGTTCTGATCGCAGCTGACCAAAGGCATGGTCCAACGAATGTTCACGAGAAACTTCCTGGAACACAGGACGTAGCCTCCTCGGCTTTTGGGTTTGTATCTGTAGTCAAATGCATTAAGAGAGACATTAGAATTCATTACATCCACAACTATTGTACATACAGTATTTCATAAATATTTCAAGTATACAGATACTGTATAGTATATACAATTATCATCATCATATGCATATTAGAAAACCGAGCCAAAATTTCTAGAATTCTTGAAAAGATTTAAATTAATTTACCTAAAATTTAAAACAAATATTTGTGTGGCTTAAAAATTGCAGCAAAATCCACAAGCCAACTTAAAAAAAAAATAGTGAATGTTTGAGAAATATTTTTTATTCTTGTGCTAAAGTTTACTCCTATAATTATTAACTATGGCAATACACTACAAGTATATAGTTCTTTAACTGTATTTTGATCCTCTTCACCACTGATCGGCTCATTAGCCGCTTGGGCGATCTGTCACATCTCTGTTACGCACTGTTGGCAAGTACTGGGCATGCACCAGCTCCTGAATGTATCTGAACCTGCTCCAGTGTTGGTCAAGTCTGGACTCGAAAGAGCTCACACTCGGTGCCGTCACAACACTTTCTGGCAGATTGTTCCAAGATGCCCTCACAGATTTCTGGACCTGCGGCGTCTTCAACCTTGAGCTGTGACCCCTTGTGGGGAGAGTGCCCGCCAGCTCCGGGTAAGGACACTCGACCGAGTAGTGCCCCTTGAGATGCTTACACACCTCAATTAGGTCCCCCCTTGCCCATCTGTAGTATAAGCTCGGCAAGTTCAGGCACTCCTATCTCTCAGGGTAGTTGAGGTGCCGAAGTGCAGGCACCAGTCTGGTGGCTCTCCTTTGAATATTTTCTATCAACTGACAGGGTGACAGTACTCCAGATGGGGAAGCACTTCACTCTTGAAGACCGTTACGAGGGATGGACCGTATAGGTACCTGAACGACCATCGTATAAGACCTAATAATTTATTTGCCTGATTTACCTTCTCGCAATGGCCCGAGAACTTCAGCTCATTGTCAACATACACACCTAGGTCCTTCTCACATTCAGTCTCAAATAGTGCCGTTTCTTCATCCCGTTGGGACATATGATACGCCTCCTTACCGTTGGTATGCCCCAGGTGCATCTTCTTACACTTCTTGACACTGAATCTCAGCAGCCATTTCTTCAACCATTCTTGGAGCCCGCAGAGATCCTTCTGCAGCTCTTCACAGTCTGCTTGGTTCTTGATTTCCCGAAATAACTTGGCATTATCCGCAAACATTTGTATGGAGGAATGTACAGATTCAGGCATGTCATTTATGAAACAAACTAATAACAGCGGGCCCATTAACCTCCAGACAAAGATAACAACAGCCTTTCAAGGACAATAAGCAGATGGACTAATAACTAGGGGTGAAGAGGATGAAAAAAAAAGGGGGTCTGCTTCACTGAATATTTTTTATGAAAACATGAACAAACAACCAAATACTTTCTCCAACAGCTGAGCTTCCCAGAGCAAACTATAGTGCGCTTTTCCACAGCTGACAAGAGAGGCCCTGCCCTCTCCTCAAGAATTACAGCTGATTGGCTGTTGCAAATCTGCCGATTTCATCCTGAAGTAATTTTGTACAGTATTTCTGAACCAGTTTATTCATAATCGTTGGGATGACCGTTTTTGATGAGAAAGATATTTTACTAAATTATATAAAGATACATACATTCATTATTTCAAACATGAGTACATGGGAAGTTTTCAGAAATGTTACATGAATTAACTGTTAAACTTTGGTAGAAAGTTGACGCTTTCAGAGGACGCATTAATATAGTATATTTATTTTTACCCACAATAAGGCATACCAAGACAAATTACATATCAGTAATATACTTAAATATGCAAAAACTAACATTTTAAAAGATCGGAATCACATTGAAATATTACACGGCCGTCAGCAGAGGCGAGAAATATGACTGTGAACAACTTCATATTTTCCGCCTCTGCTGATGGTTAGAGTGGCCAAGGTTCCCAGTCTGTCACTCTCATCCACCAACTTTCAGAGGCCGTGTAATATTTCAATGTGATCCTGATCTTTTAAAAAGCTAGTGTTTGCATTTTGTAGTATTATTGACATGTAATTTGTGTCCTCTGAAAGTGTCAATTTCCTACCAAAGTTTAACAGTTAATTCATGTAAGATTTCTGATAAATTTCCTTTGTACTCATGTTTGAAATAATGAATGTATATATCTTTGTGTAATTTAGCTAAACATATTTCTCGTCAAAAACGGTCAATGTGAATAAACTCGTTTAGAAATACTGTACATCTTTACTTCAGGACGAAATTGGACAGATTTGTAACAGCCAATCAGCTGTAACTCTTGAGGAGGAGGAGAGGCATCTTTTCTCACCTGGGAAAAAATGCACTCTAGTTGATGTGAGACAGTACCTTCAGCACAGATTTGATCAATATTTTCCAAACATGTGACAATTAAATTTCAGCTCCATATAGCTTTCCAAAATTTAAGATGAATTATGATATGATGTACCGGGAAAATGCAGTATTTCACCTTTTGAAACAAGACACGTTTTACCTTTAACCCTTAGGCCCCGGGTGACGTTCCAGAACGTCCAACTTGCGTGTCCCAGGTGACGTTCTGCCTATTTTCCCGCCATTTTTTTTTTTATTTATGTTTTTATATATTTTATATATATATATATATATATATACATTTTTTTTTGTTGAAAAGTTGAGTTTTTTCACGATTTAACCCCATGGGGGGTTACTGCCAGCAGCACCCTAACCCGGGGCTTAAGGGTTAAAATTTGTTGGGTATAGTGTACAAATAGTTTAAGATCTAATAATTTCTTACATAAGCTTGGGGGTTGTATTTACAAGAGGCTACCCTAAATACTGTTTAGCTCAGATGTACAGTACCAGAGCTTGAATCTTTCATCGCAGTAGGCCTTATCCTCATCTATTATGTATGACAGTGGAAGGAACTTACCAGGGAGGAGGAGACCCACAGTGAGTGGAGGAGGTGAAAGAGCAGGGTAGAAGTGGAAAGAGTGTACAGGTGGACTTCATTCTCATCCTCTTTACTGTCTGTAACGTCTGCTAAGTTGAGACTCTGACTTCGTCTTGGTGGATGCCTGAGTAGGAAATACAGTATTATTCTGAATGAAATATGAAAAATGCTTGCATGATGCTAGTGATCATTAATGCAGATGTGCTGGTCTATTCACTCAAGTTTTAAGGAGTTTATCAAAATAGTATATCTGTATTTCAATCCTCCCCAAAGCATTGTTTAGGGGGGGGGGGGGTTCTTCAGGTTGAGCAGGCTAGGGTGGAAAATCTTCAGGCAAGGTTCGAACAATGTGCGTGGAATGTGTGACCTTGACCTAACCTGTATAGCTAATGCACACTCAAAATAACCTGATCTTAAGTTAGGTTAGGTGGAGTGGGATGGGGTAAAGAACCTTCAGGTGGACACTTGGGGGGGGGTTATTCTCCAAACATTTTCTTTCATCTTTCATGTTTTGGGATTTTAAAGAGTTCTCTAACAACCAAAGTGGTTACTGGCACACTCATGACTCTGAAGCTGTAACGAGCAGTCCAGTGACCTTGGTTGACCCACCACAACTAGCTTCAGGGACACCCTTTCTTGCACAATATGGCACTAAACCTGACTGCAGTATTATGTGCTTGATCATGGAGCAGCTTCTCAGGGTGCTAACCCTGAGTTCAGGCTCCTGTACTTTCAAGAAGAAGCACTAGCCTATGAAATACTCACCCAGTACCCTCTGTGCAGGCAGTGCACCAGCCTAGAAAATGTAAGAGAGACCAGGCGATGGGCACAGCTTTGGGTGACCCGGTTGCTGTCAGGAATGTTACAACAAAGTTTTACAGCTGGATGTCCTCCTCAATGCTTACCCACACGGTGGGAACAGCTGGTTAGACTAGGTCATAACTCCTTGAGGTAATCTAAAACTACCCACCTACCTATATGTATATAAACTGTACAGTATATCTTAATTTTGAATTTTTACCAGACACATCAGGAATTAACTTACCCAGTTGATGGTTTGTCTAGGACACTCTTGCTCCTGGTGGGGATGTCCAAGCCTAGAGGAGAGGATCTGTGGTAGGTCTCGAGGGCACTAAGTGAACGGGGCATCTTTGAGCGAGGCAACATATCCGGGGTCAAGGAGCGCACAATCTGCCCACCTGAAATCATAACACCACCACAAATTTTTTTTTTAATTATTAAAATGGAGAATCCATGGGTCTGTGGTGTGGTTATAATTTGGAAACAAACTTTTTCATTTTCTATATAAAAGATATTAAAAGTTTATTTTGCAGTAATACAGTATACAGTTGCTCCTCTACTTAAGAACGTTCAACTTACAAACTTTCAGAGATACAAACATCATCACTGAGGGGGGGTTACCTGCCAGAACAGGCATTTAATGTTGATGAGACTGGATTATTTTGAAGAAACTTCCAGATAGAACAAACATTACCTAAGAGGAGAAGAGTGAGCCAGGCTTTAAGGCTGTATTAAAGGGTATAGCTGTACTAAATATCCATAATCTTTTCATTTTTTACAATACGTTTGGTATCTACAAGAGTAAAGTTGGATTTACAAACAAGCCTCAGGAACGTAACTCGTTCGTACGTAGAGGAGCACCTATAAAATATAAAATTTAATTCATGACTATGAGCAAACAAAACTGGCACTCATATGGAATGCTTATCTGTAACTAAAAACAAAGTACTGTAGTACAATATTGAAACTTTCAATCTTTATTATTCATGTATACATGTACTCTACAGAAGAAAAGTACAGTAGTGAAGTAAATATACGAAAGTAATTTCTAGAAATTACATCAATTGGAAATAATTTGACTAACTTAAGTACTGCTACATTGAACTAATGTGGGTACAGTACATTTTTACCAAAGTTTGTAAACTAAAAGGTATTTTTCTCAATCATATGGAAAATTTCCTTGGTTCAGTCAACCAATCTGAAGAGGAGGTTAAAAGTGCAGGAATTCAAAGTAGCCAATCACACGCTTTTATTGTTAGCCTATCACTGGCATCACCCATAGGCCCACAACACAGCTAACAATTCAGTGTGTTGCTATTCCTTGGATTTTTTTTCAGGTAAAGTATTAATTTTTTTCACTATACGGTATCTATTTTTTTTTTTTTTGCTCCAACCTTGGGAGCGAAAGTGGTAAAGAAAAAATCCTACATTCATTCCTCGTGTTGAAGACAATCGTGTCATACCTACTGGGTAGTCAAATAATATTTAGGGTTTAGGGGTACATAATATAACTTTATACACAACTATCATACTGTACAGGCACTAAAATTATACTTTACTTTATTTTTATTGTACAGTTGTCACAGGTACAGTATAGTGTTCCACCCCTTGGTGGTCTCTTTGAACATGTGGCTAACGATATATTTTGGGGGTAATATTTGTACAGTACTCGAGATCATGCTACGCAATATGATAGACGTAATATCTCTGAAGAAGGTTCGACCATGATTCCGACACTGTCACATGTTTGTAAAGACCACTAAGGGGTGGAACACTGTACTGTACTGTACTGTATACGGTACCTATTTAGGATTCTTACCCCGACTGAGAAGATCAGCTATAGTGGGTGTATGGGAGCGATCATCAAATGTACTATCAGCATCTGGAGACCGAGACCTGACTGGCGATTTGGCACCGTTTAAAGAAGACAGGAGTTTGTTATTGGTTGGTAATGTTAGGTGGGAGGAGCAAGTGCTGGCCGACATAGCTCCATTACTCCTGCTTCTGGAAAATAATAACAGTGGGGAGATATTATTACCAGTTTGGATTTGTAAAGATAAGTTTACAAGTTCTTGTGATTACTGTTTGTTAGTCAAGAGCACACCACCACAGTACTGAAAATTTTCTGCTAAACTAATTATATTGTTTTTTGTTTTTCTTCTATCACATATATTATATAAACTTAAGTAACAAATTACTCACTCCTTGTTTCCATTTGAAAAGTTATAATTTCATAGCTTATGGAATAACAACAAAATTAATGATCTGCAAGATACCTCCACAAGAACTACTCTGACAGAGCTTGCCATGGCTTGGGGCTTGATGTGTTCTAGTGGCTCGCTGCACTGTCCTTTCAGTAGATAATGTTACTTAGGGTTAGAGAGATAGTTTGGACTCTCATCTTGATGGCTGCTTGAGAGCTATTGAAGCTTCAAGTTCATCAGGCCAAAACCCTAAGATTGTGCATTCCTGTCTAGAACCCGTAATGGGCCAAACATAAGGACTCCTTTATTTCTGCACTCCAGCCAATTTGACTTTCTGGACAGTTCTTTGCCATTCTTGAGTGGACTAATTGGAAAAAAAATTTCAATCTCACATGCTGCCCTTTTAATACTGGACAGTACTGTACACTATGTGTCTGACAATGCGCAAGTTTCTTGCACAAGCTTTTCTCTGCATTCAGTGTATACAGCACTTCACTGTATAAGAGTGAACAGTATCAAGTGAAACAGCTTACCTGCCAACTTAAATTTATTCACTGTGCAACTGTTTATTGTTTTGTAAATGACTCTTATGGATACCAGATGGTATCTCAGAAATGTACTGTACTGTACATGAAACTCCTAGTGCAGTGTCCTGGTGATGCCATGCAATTCAGTTCAAGTTATTAATTGTTAAATTGGCCAAAGATTATATTACAGGTTGACAATCCCTTACCCGAAATCCTTGGGGCCAGAGGCATTTCGGATTTCGGAATTTTTCGGTTTTCAGAATGGTTACGATATTTTTTTTTTTTTGCCCACCTTGGCACAAGCCAGACCGAAATTGGGGCCTGGGGAGCGAAAATATAATCATAATCATAATAATAATAATAATAATAATAATAATAATACAGTGGGGTATGCTATAACGAACGGATCCTACTACGAATATTCCTATAACAAACGGTTTTACCTATAAAATTGAGAATGCTATAACGAACGAAACTCCTACAACGAACATTATTTAAATTTTTTTTTTCACTAATTTATTGATTTTTATTACAAGTATTAATGATATTCTTTATTTCAGGGGTTTAGATGCATATGTATGCACTTTTTTACAATTTTTACAATTTTATATTATATTTTTCAGTGTTAAGTAGTTGTATTTGGGGGCCTGGAACGAGCGAATCCTATAACGAACGAATGCTATAACGAACAAGGTTCTAGAACCAATTAGATTCGTTATAGCATACCCCACTGTAATAATAATAATTCATAGGTCTAGATCGTGTTTCTCACTTTTTATCTTTTTTCATTCTTGTATTGCTTTATTATTATTATTATTGTTATTTCATTAATACAGTATTATTGTTATTATTATTATTATTATTATTATTATAAATTTTGTTATATTTTATTATTATTGTTATCATTATTATTTTATTTTTGTGTATTTTTTTAATTAAAAATTTTATTTACTATGAATAATTATTATTATAATTATTATTATTATAATCAGTATTACCTGTACTATTACATTTTTGCCCCTCAGGCCCCGATGTGGGTCAGTGATCTATGCCTGGGTGGGCTAATCCCTGTTTAAAAAAAAAAAAAAAAAAATTGCTCCACCAAAAAAAATTCGGTTTTCGGAATTTCGGATAAAGGGTTGTCAACCTGTATATGCTTCCACGGTTTCAGTCAGAGAAACTTATGAACTTATATAAGAAGACGTGACTGACCGCCAAAGCAGCTAACAGACCAATCAGTGGCAAAGAGGATAAAATAAACCACTGGTATCACTACAGATTATTAAACAAGTGTGATGGAGTGAGGTATGGAAAAGTTGGCATACTAGTCTTAGATGGTGACTTGAATGCATCAAACTTTTATTTTTTTTCCATGTTCACCATTTACAAACTTGCTAGTCATTCGGGCAGTTGGTCAATTCACTGGTTTCAGGTTCCACTCTCTGTTAATATACATGTACATGTATACTGTATTTCAGCTTCATACAAAAGTGGCATTTTAGTTTGCTATTGATATGAATTCTCTCGCACACATTCAGGTTTATCAAAATCCTCATAAAATCTTGTATCAAGTGTCAGTACCTTTCCCCTATGTCAAAAATAAGTTAACTATTTGGAAGTTCCCATGCACGGAAACTATTGTACATACTACGAAAAATAGGTTTTTAAAATACATTTTATTGTGTTTCATATGAATTTAACTTTCATTTCCATTGGAAATGAGTTCGATAGCAGGGACGGATCCAGGGGGGTCCTGAGGTTCCGGACCCCACCTTTTCATCAGAAAATTACAATACTTTTTCTTTAATGCAGTATTGTAGTACGTAGGAATTTTTGTACAGGAAAAAGTAATTAATATTGACCTCAGTATATTTCCTAATATCCAGTGTACATGGCCTCAAAATGCCCATGATATTGGTCAAATTTAAAAAAAAATTATGGGGGAGCTTACAGTGCCCCCCCCCCCCTCCAACCCCCCAGCTGGGTAGGCTTGCTGTGCTTGCCTGTTCCCCCACCCACAACTTGCTGGATCTGCCCCTGGATAATTATCAAGATGACACCCCTCCCCCAATTACCAAAAATGCACAAAGTGGACAGGGCTTTCCAGTAGAGGGAAATTGTGGGATGATGCTAATAACAAGTAACTATGATAACTATGTTTTTCCTTCAGCATTTGCATTTCCAATTACTACAATGTCAAATTTATCGACCCCTGAATCAACTTTCATCCATGGATTATTATGTCAAAATTTCCTAAATTGTTTTGTGATCTGAAGGCACTTGAAGTCTTAGTAATACATTTAGTTGGTAGTTTTACAGACATTACATTATTAGTATTAAAAACACTACTTATACAGTACAGTACCTTGATATTACCAGTCAAAATTTGTGTTAAAACTAATGTTTTTATTTACTCACTTGTAACAATATGGAACTTATTCTCTATAGAAAAAACTATGACTTACCGAATCAAGGGTAAACTGTCAGTACTTGTGATAGAGAGTGAACCCATGGTCAGCCTGGGGGATGGCAGAGGGTCACTGCACACACTGGCGGCTTCGTGGGCAGCCTCGGCCAGGGCGCGGGCAGCGCTTGTGTAGGAACTGGGACCATCATATTCATGCTCTTGATCCTCATTCTCTTCATCAATGGACGAGGTACTGTTTAATACATGACAAAAATTAAGCATAAAACTCTGTCAGTATAGAGTGACAAATTGAATGAAGTACTCAAGGTTGGTATTCACAGATTTTGCTATTATAGTTGAGCGATAAAAATAAAAATATGGAGCAGTGAAGAGCACATGATAAGTTATATAAAAGGTAATGGCAGGAAGACAGATGGTAAGGCGAGGGGCACAAACATGCGATTTTGTCAACAGGACCTGTGGGGCAGGAGAGAAGGGTAGTAACAAAGGGCACTGTTGACTTGCATTATCATTTATACCACACGGCATAAAACATGACAAAACTTGATATTTAATTTATCTAATAAAGTTGCGTATCATAGGTCTGACAGCCCGTTAGGGACAGTGCAGTTACAGCCCACTTAGCCTTCGCAACACAAGAAAGCAGTATTTCTGGCACTGCATTCAATTAGTTTCATTTTCCCTAATTATAAAGTCAGGAAACCATTAGGATAGGATAGTACAGTACAGTATTGTCAACATTAGCATTATTAGTCCATCACAAGTAGGTGTGGTATAACATTACTAAAATTAGTGGTACTGTAGTTCTTTCGTGAGATATCTTGTTTCTGGGTCAATGGTTAAGTGTGTGTGTATGGGGTGGGGAAGGTGGCATTCAAATAAGAAACCTGGACTGAATATATGACTGACAGTGCAGTATAAGGAATAACAAATATAATTCGTAAATAAAGGTGGTAAACAATTTAAATATGCATATTATATAAAATGGATGAGACGAACAGTACTGTACAGCAAAAAAAAATACTAGATGCAAAGATGTGGTAGCAAAATTAAATGTAAAGTCTCCTCCCATGAGGAAGAATGACAAAAACTGAAATAAAAGATAAATAGTAAGAGAAAAAGAACCTCATCCACTGGCCTACATACCTGGGTTGTGGGCAGCTGGCTGGACCTTGATTAGGGGGCCTGACGAGAGAGGAGCGACGGGCAAGTCGGTACCGCACTAAAATGTGGGTTGTCTGGTCCCGAACACCTCCATGCAGGAACTCTGGCAGGTCGTGTACCTGTACAGAAAAGATAATTATTTTCTTAAAATGGGGCATCTATTCATCTTGAAGATATAAGTTTTTCACCTTAACTAATGGATAAATGTATATATTTCTGAAGGTAAATAAGAGGAGGATATTTATTTTGAAATTTTATTTAGCCAGAAAAATACAGATAGAGAGGATAATAATAGCAATATTGACATGGCTGAGCCAAATGAAAGCCTGAGCCCTCTTAGTGGCACCTGATATATGGTACTTATACCCTGATATTACCAGTCACACTTATTGTATCACAATTTAATACAACTGTTTTTTGTTTATTCTCACTTGTAACATGGAACTTATTCTCTTAAGAACTAGTCTTATCAAATCAAGGGTAAAGTATCAGCTGCTTCCTTCAATTTATATATGGGAAAATCTTGCTGAGAGACCTCTGATGTTAAAAGTGAGAAATGCAGAATAGAGTTTGAAATGTATATGAATTCTTGTACTGTATGTTATTATTAGATGGAAAAACATCTTAAAAAGGGAAACATCAAGAGGTAGAACACATCACATTTCTTGGATGAACAATATTATCAGCCAAGATTTACCATATGTTCTTGACTAGTTTTGTATCAGCCCTCAAAATTCAGGGTCACATCTCACAATGGCCAAGAAATTGCGTTCGTTACTTTGTCACTTGAGGCAACGTTACACCCACTTACTATACAGATGACAGATTACACCCATCTAACTACACAGACAAAAGCCAACCTGTTAGAAGAACGGGTAATGGTTCACGGAGAGGGGGACCAATAAATAGGCATTTTTTTTTTTACGGGATTAGCCTGTGGGGTAGTGTGGTATTTGGTTCGAGACTCAGGATGGGATGGAGAAAGGAAACTCACAATGTGCTCACTGTATACATATTGTGTTGGATGTACAATACAGCTTGGTGCTGGGAAGTGGCAGCGTGGTTACAAGCGTGATGTAGAGAGAGCTGGTTGGTGAGGGTGCTTAGAGGAGGACCAGCTTGTGGGTCGCCATGCTCGCCGGCGGGAGCGAGGGCCGCCAGGCAGCGGCGGAGGAGGTGGTGTTGCTTGCTGGTTGGTGTAGGTAGAAAAGAAAGTGGTCACCACGAGGTCAGTTCTTTTATAGCGGAGGTAGGCGTGGGTAGATAGTTGACCCCCGCTCCGTGGGCGGCGCTGGTTGACCTAGACCACGAGGCACACACTGTGGAATTCGCGGGGTCGGCTACTCAGCGACAAACAGCGTTTGTAGGGGAGAAATCCACTACAATATTCCCTCCTTCCCTCCAGGCGGTGTAGGAGACTTGTTGTCTGCAGGGGTGCATGGCACATGTGAGGCAGAACGGGCGGTGCATGCCACATGTGAGGCAGAACGGGCGGTGCATGCCACATGTGAGCCATAACGGCGAAGGTGTGGATGAGCCGGCCGCTAGAGGAGACAACTGTCTAGATACACAATATCTGTGGGAGTACAGAGGGAGAAAAAGGGTGTGTGGAGGCGATGAATGTTGTGCTTCTCTCACGGCAGGTACAGAGTCGTCAGATGCGCCTGTTGGGGTGTGTGGGCCTGGGTCAGGAGCAGGTGCTGCGTCAGCGGAAGCGGATGAGGGCTCGTGACAGCAGCTGGGTCCACGACAGCAGCAGGGTGCAGGACAGTAGCAGGGAGAACCTGAAGGAGAAAAGAGGGGTATGTGGGTCTGCACTCAGGCGCATGGGCCGCGTCGGGAGCAGGGGCTGCATCAGGAGGAGCGTCAGGGGGTACTGCTGGGCCGGGGGCAGCGTCTGAGGCAGGACGGGTGTGCTGGGGTCGGTAGGACTTGGTGCTTGGGGCAGGAAGAGGAGCTGGTGTCTGCTTAGAGAAGCAGTGCTGCTCTAGGGTGTCTAACCTGCGGTGTAGAGACAGTAGCTGTAGAGCCGATGAGAGCTGCCTCTGGGTGGATGAGCCAGTCTTCCATGTTGCTTGAAGACTGGGAGAGTGATCGGTTTCTCCTCCATCCTGTGTGAGTGCGAATCTCCGGGGGTCACCATTTGTGGGGTAGTGTGGTATTTGGTTCGAGACTCAGGATGGGATGGAGAAAGGAAACTCACAATGTGCTCACTGTATACATATTGTATTGGATGTACAATGCAGCTTGGTGCTGGGAAGTGGCAGCGTGGTTACAAGCGTGATGTAGAGAGAGCTGGTTGGTGAGGGTGCTCAGAGGAGGACCAGCTTGTGGGTCGCCATGCTCGCCGGCGGGAGCGAGGGCCGCCAGGCAGCGGCGGAGGAGGAGGTGTTGCTTGCTGGTTGGTGTAGGTAGAAAAGAGGGCGGTCACCACGAGGTCAGGTCTTTTATAGCGGAGGTAGGCGTGGGTAGATAGTTGACCCCCGCTCCGTGGGCGGCGCTGGTTGACCTAGACCACGAGGCACACACTGTGGAATTCGCGGGGTCGGCTACTCAGCGACAAATAGCGTTTGTAGGGGAGAAATCCACAAGCCCACCAGGACACAGGTCAATGACCCACATCAGGGCCTTGGGGGCGAAAATATAATGATAATGACAACAATAACAACATGTTATGTTGTCAAAGTAAGAGACACAATTGAAACCCTGTAATTGTGAGTAAACGAGGCAGAAATTCAGATCAGCAACCTGGGACTAGGTCACAATTTTTGTGATGCCATATGGCAGCAGGGTCTACCATTAGGCAATACATTATGATTCCAATATCTTCCCAGGCGGTAGTACCTCCCTGTTTGATATTTAGGAACATAAGAATGGAGGAAATTGCAGTGGGCCTATTGTCCCAAACTGGGCAGTCACCTTTACACCCAACCCCTATCGCTCATATATCCATCCAACCTATATTTGAAGCTATCCAAGTTCAATGTTTCTACAATCATGCACACAGTTTTAGGCCTCGCTTGTTTCAGCCCCATACATGTTTTTGGGCATGTGGGCTTCAGCCCCACAGACGTTTTAGGATAGTCCAGTTTCAGTCCCACAAATGTTTTAGGACATACGAATTTCAGCTCCACTTGTCCCCAAAAGGTCTGGCATCGCATGCACTACCCTCGTTAAATTAGGTTAGGTTATGGTACAGGTAGCCCTGAGAACGGGTAGCCATTGGGACTGGTAGCCCTAGACAAGGGTAGCTGTGGAGATAGGTGATAAGCTGACTCGATGAAAAGTTGGCTTGGAATATTAAATGTCTTGGAGAGAGTGGTCACCTTGGAGGGAGAGGCCACCTTGGAGGGAGAGGCCACCTTGGAGGGGGAGGCCACCTTGGAGGGAGAGGCCACCTTGGAGGGAGAGGACACCTTGGAGGGAGTGGTCACCTTGGAGGGAAAGACCACCTTGGAGGGAAAGGTCACCTACAGAAAAAAAAATATATACTCCGAGGGAAAGATGCCCAAGACGACAGGTGGGTGGGGGAGGGGTAGCAGCAAGGTGGTGGAATAGCATAATGTGCCCGCTATCTTCGTCCTCTATTGACCGTCACTTACTGGGTAATGAGGAGTCGATAAGGTCATCAAGACTGGCCTGTCCCTCCTCCCTCTCTCTCTTTACTGGCCTGTCCCTCCTCCCTCTCTCTCTTTACTGGCCTGTCCCTCCTCCCTCTCTCTCTTTACTGGCCTGTCCTCCTCCTCTTACTGGCCTGTCCTCTTTACTGGCCTGTCCCTCCTCCCCTCTTTACTGGCCTGTCCCTCCTCCCTCTTTACTGGCCTGTCCTCCTCCCCCTCTCTTTACTGGCCTGTCCTCCTCCCTCTCTCTCTCTTTACTGGCCTGTCCTCCTCCCTCTCTCTTTACTGGCCTGTCCCTCCTCCCTCTTTACTGGCCTGTCCCTCCTCCCCTCCTCTCTCTTTACTGGCCTGTCCTCCTCCCTCTCTTTACTGGCCTGTCTCTTTCTACCTCCTCCCCTCCCCTCTTTACTGGCCTGTACCTCCTCCTCTCTCTTTACTGGCCTGTCCTCTCCTCCCTCTCTTTACTGTCCTGCCTCTTTACTGTCCTGCCTCTCTTTCTACTGGCCTGTCCCTCTCTCTACTGGCCTGCCCCGTCTCTTACTCCCACACACCCTTTCTACTGGCTTTGTTGAGCTATCCTTGGTTGAATGAACTTGCTGACTATTGTATACCTGAACTATTTATATGTACAGTATCTAAAAAAAGTTCATACTCTGTAAAACATTATGAGATCACGGATGATAGATATGGAACATGTATTTACTTTAGTATATAGTTTAACATGGGTAACGCAATGTGTATTTATTTCTACGTAATTAATATGATGTTCGGTTACCAAATGTAGTAGGATTAGTATGCCACAGAGCCATGCATACCAACCCTCCCGAGACATCACGAGTTGCATATAGCATTTCAGAAGTCATCAGACCCATCCTGGAAGATGCTGTAGTGGATTCCTCCCCTACAAACGCCGTGTGTCGCTGACTAGCCGACCCTCTTCGAATTCCCCAGCCTGCGCCTCGTGGTCAAGGTAGGCAACCAGCGCCGCCGCTAACATAGTGGAGGTCAACTATCAACCCACACCTACCCCCGCTATATAAGACCTCACTCCGCCATGACCTACCTACCTCTTCCTACAGCCACCAGCAAGCAACACCTCCTCCTCCGCTCCTGCCGGCGACTATGCCGCCCTACAAGCTGCCTGTCCTCTGAGCACCCTCACCAACCAGCTCTCTCTACATCACGCTTGGACTCACGCTGCCACCCCCCAGCACCAAGCTGCATTGTACATCCAATACAATATGTATACAGAGAGCACATTGTGAGTTTCCTTTCTCCATCCCATCCTGAGTGTGAACCAATATCTCAAAACCCCACAATACTTTGAGATACTATACTGTACATTGTATAACTTCATGTACCTGCACTGTTTATGTTCAGTATTTGTATACCTGCACTGTTTATAATTATTTGTATACGTGCACTGTTTACATGTATATTTGTTTGCATATGTGCACTGTGGCCACTGTCTATATAAATATCGACAATCCTAAATAAATATCTATCAACCTATCTATCACCTTATGACTAGTATGGCCTCAAAAGTATTAACAATAAATTATGAATGCTTTAAAAATAGTGAATTCATACGTGGCTTCACCTGACTGATAACACGTCTGTTTTATTCACCGGGGAGAAATACTCGATGCTGAATATTATTGTGATTGTTGGGTCATTAATGACGTGTGTGACGTCATGTACAGAGTGCCTTGTTTGACTGTTTACCTGTTTATGTATGTGTTTTGATGGTTGACTTGGTCCTTCACAACACTTGACAGCTGCTGGAGTTGGGGGGTCGACTTATATGCCACCATACAGTATACGGTAATAATTAGGACACCATCACACACACACACACACACACACACACACAGCTGTTCTTGTCAGGAGTGCTAAAAAATTACATCTTATTTATTAACCTCGTTTCAAAGTCTTTCATGGACGTTCTTATGTATAATTATGGCGATTGATCAGATCAGATACTGTACGTCCACAAACACACATGTTGGCTCTTAGATCTGGACTCGTATTTCCTGGTTCATTTAAGTCGAATAAAATGGAGAACAAATCAGGCTCGTATGTGTTATGATACCGAGGTGTGTCCTGAACATGTAGTTGCCGAGACGACCATCAGAAAACCCAAAGAAAAAAAGTTAAAATCCTTCCTCTTGATCAGGAAGAGTATCATCGTAATCACTTTAACTAACATCCTTTACTGAGCAGGAGCCTTAAGTTGAAATGTTTGCAGTAGTGAAGCTTCACTGTTGATACCCGGCTGTATGCTGGCACGAGTATTAAGTAAACAAACTCACAAAACGATCAAGAATATAACAAACTAGAACACAGCAACGAAGACATAGTTCATATGGTGTTACGCCAGGCTATCACAATCAAAAATATTTTTATCGGGTCCGTAAGTGGAATCCTCCATAAGTAATAAACAAATATCGAAATGTTACAGTATCATGGGTAAATTTTATTTGGTGTAATTTTGTCATATCTAATTGTAAAATCGTCAAGGAAGAGCAATTTATCTAGAGAAAAATACAAAATTGTTTTTAGATTCCTTTTGATACAAAATGGTAATAACCTTAACACCAGGCACCAACTTCTGTATAATGTAAAAAATTAATAATTATCTGGCATCCGTGTATCAGGTTAAAACTCGGTAGCATCTGGCGACGTGTGTTGTAGTCAAATGTTATTTTCAGCAGCACCAGGCCCCCTCGTGTTACCTGGTGAATGTATGTCGTGCTGGCAACTGGAGAGATAACAATCTTATCCTCCACGTCACTCAGCCAAATTACAGAAGCCGGTAATGCACGCTGCGGCCACCCTATAATTCATGACCCAGATACTAGTAAGTGGAGCTGGTGGTGTGTGACAGTCCGTGACCCAGTCCGTGACCCAGCCTACGACCCGGTCCATGGCCCAGCCTATGACCCAGCCCATGGCCCAGCCTATTTCGTTTATTTGTTTATCCTTTTCATTTGTCAGTTTATTAGTCGGTCGGGAGTTGGTTTGTTCTCTGAACGCGTGCCAGTGTTGTTCAAGCTTGGACTTCGAGGAACTCACAGTTGGTGCCGCCATAACATTCTCTGAGGCGACAGTGGCCATCCGTTAACTGCAGATATGTACAGTTGACAGAGTAAAACCCTTTTAGGCGCTGTTTATTAAATCGACCCCTGCCCTTCTATAACATTATTTTTTCTTCTTGTTTATCCTATTCGCCACTGATCGACTCGTTAGCCTCTTGGGTGGTCGGTCACGCCTGTTACACACTGTTGGCAAGTACTGAGCATGCACTGGTTCTAGAATATATTTGTAGTATTGTACCTGCACCAATGTTGGTCAAGTTTGGTCTTGAATAAGCTTACACTCCGTGCCGTAACAACACACTCTGGCAGTATTGAAAGTTCAAAATTCTCACTCTGAAGAAGTTTGCCCTCACAGTTTTCTCAGGACTTGTGGCTTCTGCAACCTTGAGTTGTGACCACTAGTGAGGCGGACGTCCGCCAGCTCCAGGTATAGACATTTAACTGAGTAGTGCCCTCTGAGATGTTTATAAACTTCAATTGTCACCCCTTGCCCGCCCACAATATAATCTAAGCAATTGCAGGCGTTCAAATCTCTCTAGGCAATGAGGTGCCGTAGTGCAGACACCAGTCTGGTGGCCCTCCTTTGAACACTTTAAATCAACTGACAGTCTCTAGCATACCTCGTTACCTCGGGGACCAAACGGGGTGACAGTACTCCAGGCAGGGGGGAAGTACGTACCTCACTCTCGAAGAGCGTTACGGCGGACGGACAGTCTAGATAACTGAACGATCTTCTTATGAGACCCACATAGCTTAGTTGCTTGATTCACCTTCTTCCCACAAAGGTCCCGAGAACTTCAATTCATTGTCAACATACATACCCAGGTTCTTTACACATTAAATCTCTGTTAATTCGTCGGTACGACCTAGTTGCATCCTCTTACACCTCGTGACATTGAATCATAACAGTCACGTTTAAGAGTTTTAGTCCAAGCATTCAGCACCTTGAGTAATTGTGTCAAGCAAGAGCGTCCCAGCATAAAACAATGTTGGCAGTCCTTTACAAAGTTGTTCCATAGTAGATGTTCCATCGTGGCATCTCTTATGATGCTCTAGTAATTTACACACGTTGCTGATCAGGCTCACTCTCAGAGATAGTTTTCTGTTCCAACATGTTAGAGACCCGACACATTACAGAGGGGAGCAAACACCCAAGCCACTTGACCTCATCATAACAAACGAGGAGGGTATGGTGGCCAAACTGGAACACCTTGCCCCAGTTGGCACCAGTCACCATATAGTGTTGTCATTCAGATTTAACTGTTACCTAGTTCAGGATAAGGCCAGGCCAAGGTGCAAATATAACACTGGAAATTACAACGGGATGAGGGAAGAGATGAGAGGTATCAACTGGCCTGACTCATTAAGGCACAAGAATGCAGACACTACGCTGAATATCATAACTAGTAAAGTAACCCATTTGATCGATAAATATATACCCAAGACCAAACCCAGTGCCTCTAGGAATACGAGGGGATCCCTACACATGAACCATGCGGCGGTCGACAGAGTTAAGAAGAAACCCAGAAATTCAAGACGTGGGTTGGGTCAAACGATGAGCAGGACAGGGGGATGTATGCAAGAGCCAGAAATCAAGCAAAGATAGAGTGTAGAAGGGCTGAAAAGGAGTTTCAGAGGCTGGTTGCAAGTGAGGTCAAGTCAAACCCAAAGGCGTTTTACCGCTATGCAAAGTCGAAATTAAAAACGTGAGCAGTATCAGACCTGAGGCTTGAAGATGGTTGTTACGCAGATTCTGACCAGGATAAAGCTGAGGCATTGAACAGCTTCTTTTCCTCGGTTTTCACAAGAGAGGATGCGATTAACCTTCCTGCGTTTTTGGACAGACGGTTCGACACAGCACTGACCCACATTGTGTTCACAGAAGAGGGTATTAGAAATAAACTGTCCAGGCTAAAGGTCCATAAGAGTCCCGGCCCTGACATATGCATCCTAGAGTGCTAAGAGAGTTGTGCAACGAGCTTGCAGAGCCCCTGAAGATCCTGTTCTGTAAATGCATGGATGAACAAAAGGTCCCCAGTGAATGGAAAGTGGCTTATGCGAGTCCTATCTTCAAGAAGGGCGATCGTCACTCCACGAACAACTTTTGACTGGTGAGCCTGACCAGCATAATATGTAAAGTACTTGAGAGTATTATCAGAGATGCCGCAATGGAACATCTACTACGAAACAATCTTGTAAAGGATTTCCAACACGGTTTTATGCCGGGGCGCTCCTGCGTAACACAATTGCTCAAGGTATTGGATATTTGGACCCATATTCTGGAACGGGGTGGTAATATCGACAATATTTACCTAGATTTTGCCAAGGTTTTCGACAGTGTACCCCACGAAAGGCTGAAAATCAAAGTGGAAGGGTGCGGAATTCGAGGAAATGTCCTAGCGTGGATAGAAGACTTTCTACATGACCGCAAGCAGTGTGTGGTGATTAATGGCACGAAATCATCATCCGTACCTGTCACAAGCGGGATACCACAGGGCAGTATATTGGGCCTGCTGTTGTTTGTTTGTTTGTTTCATAAATGACATGCCTGACGTTGTACACTCCTCCATACAAATGTTTGCCGATGACGTCAAGTTATTTCGGGAAATCAAGAACCAAGCGGACTGTGAAGAGCTGCAGAAGGACCTCTGTGGGCTCCAAGAATGGTCGAAGAAATGGCTGCCGAGATTCAATGTCACGAAGTATAAGAGGATGCACCAGGGGCATACCAACGGTAAGGAGGCGTATCATGTGTCCCAACGGGATGAAGAAACTGCACTATCTGAGACTGAAAGTGAGAAGGACCTAGGTGTGTATGTTGACAATGAGCTGAACTTCTCGGGCAATTGCGAGAAGAAGGTAAATCAGACAAATAAATTATTGGGTCTTATAAGAAGGTCATTCAGATATCTAGACGGTCCGTCTCTCGTAACGATCTTCAAGAGTGAAGTGCTTCCCCATCTGGAGTACTGTCACCCCGTCTGGTCCCCGAGATATGCTAGGGACTGTCAGTTGGTTGAAAATGTTCAAAGGAGGGCCACCAGACTGGTGCCTGCACTTCGGCACCTCAGCTACCCTGAGAGATTGGAGCGCCTGAACTTGCCTAGCTTATACTACAGACGGGCAAGGGGTGACCTAATTGAGGTGTATAAGCATCTCAGGGGGCACTACTCAGTCGAGTGTCCTTACTTGGAGCTGGCGGACGCTCGCCCCACAAAGGGTCACAGCTCAAGATTGAAGAAGCCGCAAGTCCAGAAAACTGTGAGGGCAAACTTTTTCGGAGTGAGGGTTGTAAACTCTTGGAACAATCTACCAGAAAGTGTTGTGACGGCACCGAGTGTAAGCTCTTCCAAGACAAGACTTGACCAATACTGGAGCGGGTTCAGGTACATTCAGGAGCCGGTGCATGCCCAGTACATGCCAACAGTGCGTAATAGAGACGTGACCGATTGTCCAAGCGGCGAACGAGCCGATCTTTTGGTGAAGAGGATAAAAGAAAAGGAAAAGTAATCAAAGACGTGACCGATCGCCCAAGCGGCTAACGAGCCGATCAGTGGTGAAAAGGATAAAAGATAATTAATCGTTAAAGTAGGCAGTTGAAGATTTTCTTATATCTCGTAGTAATTGAGGTGTCGGTGTCGGCACCAGTTTGGTGGCCCAACTTTGGACGTTCTCAATCAATTTGCAGCCCTTGGAGTATCTCAGATATCAAATAGAATTACACTACTTCAAATCAGTGGCTTTATGATTTTATTTTGTATGGGGCGGAGGGGGAGCCAAAGGCTTAGAAATTTCCCAAATTTGTGACTGAGGCAGCACCAAGGCACCAAGCAAAGACTAAGAGTAGATTGTGGCCATGCCTCAAAGGCGTGCTTCCCTACTTTTACCATTTCCCTATCTGCATTGTGCTTCCTTACTTTTAGTGCACTTCCCAACTTTCAACATGCTTCCCTAGCTTCATTGTGCTTCCCAGCCTTCAGTGCTTCCCTCGCTTCAATTTGTATCCATACCTTCACTGTACTATTTTACCTTCATTGTGCTTCCATAATTTCACTGTTCTTCTCTACCTTCAGTATCTTCACTGTGCTTCTCCGTGGAAAACACGCGATAATAATCCCCAATTCTATGGCTACACACCCAGCACCTCCAGCACCTGCGTCAAGCATGATCGTCCGGGAATAAGACCGTGCAGGCATTCCTTCACAAGGCTGTTCTGTTGTAAACGTTTCATCATGGCATCGCTTAATATGGTCTATAATACTTTACATACTACGCTGGTCAAACCCATCGGCCTGCAATAAGTCGTACAATGGCGGTCGTCCGTTTTGAATATATGACTCACTTGGGACCCTTTGTTTGTACAGTATATACCTTTGTAGAACGAGAAGATTTGAGCGGGTTCTGAGAGTTCCTTACACAAGTTCACATTTGTATACAGCTTGGGCCTCGGTAAACTTAGCTCTAATACACTCTGATCATTTCATATACACCAGTTTTACAGTTAATTGATACTTCTTCAAAGGTAAGTCGTTATATTCATCCTCCCTTGTATACAATGAGGAAAATAGTTAACTTTATACCTCCGCTTTGTCCTGGTCTGAGCCCGTGTAACAACAATACCACCCTCACGCCTCAGATCCGATACACCCACACGTGTCCTCAATTTTGGTTAAGCGACACGGTAAAAAGCTTTGTGGTTTGATTGGGCCTCTGTTACAATCCGTCCCTGGAGCTCTTTCCGCTCTTCTACACTTTGACTTCGTTTGACTTCTGACCTCACCATACATATTTTGCTCTGACCGACATTAATGGCACCCATCTTCAGAAACTCTAGACGTTTTTTTTTCTAATTTTGGTTCATATGTAAAGTTTCCTGGTGCTACTGAACTAACGGGCTTGGGTTAGGTACAGAACATTCCCAACAAATAATCAACTTTACGCTCTATGAAAGCCTACTGAAAGGTTGGATTTCAATGCCATGCTTATTTTCTGCCATCTTCCCTCTGACCCAGCCCGTTACCTAACTTATGACCAGTGACCTATCTTATGGCAACCCGTGACCTAGCTTATGGCAACTCGCAACCTAGCTTATGGCAACCCGTGACCTAGCTTATGGCAACCCGTGCTCTAGCTTATGGCAACCCGTGACCTACCTTATGGCAGCCCGTGACCTAGCTTATGGCAACCCGTGACCTAGCCCGTGACATAGGGACCCAGCTGTACAGTATACAAAACACAATATTGATTTCATTAGTGTTCATATCGTAAAATGCCCACGTTTCATTTCTATAAACATGAACAACATAAATAAAACTAAAGGGTAAACGTGAGGAGGAGGTAAGTGGTGGCAGCAGTCACCACCTCTTGTTTACGTGGCCCAGCGACCGTTGCCATGACTACGATACACAGCAGTATAACCACCTTGTTTACCTCCACACTATACGAGTAGTTTCTTCACACAGTTTGTGTCACACACACACACCTCTAATAAAGTATTCTCTTGCATATGAAGAAGTATGTCTGTTCACCGTCACCCCTGAAACAAAAAGTGAACACAAAAGCAAAAAACAATTATCATTTATAGTTATTAACGCTTTGGATACTTCACTTCAACAACAAGGGTCTTTAAGCGCGTAAAACGGTTAGTAATTACACTATACCAACATTTAAAAAAAATATGAGATAAAACTCTGTACTGTATAAGGAGAATTCTTTCTCTGACGCAATGCATTATTTTTAAAGTAAACTCGCGTACATTAACGAACTCCCTATGTATCGAATATTTTTTGGAACTGTGATGATATTACCCGATCTGTTGTCAGTCATACAGTCTGGTCAAAATGGGTATGTAACTTCTCCTTTGAACATCAATGTGTCATATTTACCGGATGAAAGTGAGTGAAAGTAGTTGTGAGAATATATATATATATATATATATATATATATATATATATATATATATATATATATATATATATATATATATATATATATATATATATATATATAAGTGTTACTTGTCGGTGTGACGTCAACATGCCAATGTTGAGAAGTGCATTACAACAATATATATAATCCTAGATCATTACTTACAAGTATGACGTCAGTGATCTGGGCGGCGTTAAGGAGGTGAGTGACGGAGCGTGGTGGCGTCTCCGTCACGTACAGGTCCTCCCCCGTCACCACCAACTGCTTGTACGACAGTGAATTTCCCGTCCGCAGGATCACTGCCTCGTACACCCTGGAAAACAAATAACATTTTTATATTTATTTTGTTAGGATATTTTGGACACGAAACAATGTGTTCAATTGTTGATTTACGAAAGGATTAGCAAGTTATTTTAATATTATTAAATGATTAACAAAACACTGTCATTATCGCTTTAGGCATGTTTACTCCTGGAAGAGCAGATAGACAAACGCAAGGCCTTGAGTGAGAGTGAAGGTGGTGGCCCTCCACTGTTGCCAAGTTTCAATGGTTCCCGCTGAAACTAGGACTGTGTCAAGGATGGACTCAGCTGATGTTTGTGTGCCCACACAACTACAAAGAAGCGCGCGCGCACACACACACACACACATTCACAAAGTTGTCACGAGGAGACAAAAATAAGCCAGACGAGAGTTATAGTAAGGATCGGCCCGGGTGAGGCTTGTGTAGCCATACGAGTTGTCGTGAGGCCCTCTCCACCACCAGTACTGGCCCTCTCCACCACCAGCACTGGCCCTCCCACCACCAGCACTGGCCCTCTCCACCACCAGCACTGGCCCTCTCCACCACCAGTACTGGCCCTCCGCTCCACCAGCACTGGGCCTCCGCACCACCAGCACTGGCCTCCCCACCACCAGCACTGGCCCTCCGCACCACCAGCACTGGGCCTCCGCACCACAGCACTCCACCACCAGCACTGGCCCTCCGCACCACCAGCACTGGGCCCCCCACCACCAGCACTGGCCCTCCACCACCAGCACTGGGCTTCCCACCACCAGCTGGGCCTCCCACCACCAGCACTGGCCCTCCCCACCACCAGCACTGGCCCTCCCCACCACCAGCACTGGCCCTCCCCACCACCAACATTGATTTGTAATATCTTAATATAAGAGTTACGGCCTCGGAACATTAACAGCTTTGAGGACACCTAACCTAACCTTCCCTACCCTATACTGAAATATCCTTTCATAATCTAAAATAACCTTCAACTTAAACTAACCTTTTCTAATCAAACCTAACCTAAAATATCGCTTCCTTTCATAACGTAACCTAACCTAAACTAACCCAAAATTTCCTTTTCTTTCCTAACCTAACGTAACCTAACCCAAAATATCCTTTTCTAACCAAACCTAAAATAGCCGTTCTTAACCTAACCTAACCTAAAATGACCATTCTTAACCTAACCTAGCAGGATACTAACGTTCCATTATTATAACACTAACTATGAGGTAAGTGGGTGGTACATAACTCCGTGGCTCGAGTGTGACAACCAACACCTAACCTTTTACAACAAGTTAATTATGAAGTAACGCGTGTCACTACTATCATGGTGGCTGTGTAATAGATTTCAGTGGTGGTTACAGGGGGCTTCAACACACGCAAACGCAGTCCTGCACGTACACGCACACCCACACGCACGCACGCACGCACACACACACACACACACACACCAGTGATACAAAAATTCAACATCTTTAATTTCACCAAAACTTCCTCCGGTCAGTCAACACATTGGGTAGGTTATGCTCGTCTGTCTCCTGCAGGGCGTAGTACTCATTGCAGTAGTACCGGTGCCAACATTTAGGGCGGACCTTCTCCCACTATCGAGCGAGGGGGAGGGGCAGGAGAGGGGCAGGGAGAGGGGCAGGGAGGGGAGAGGGGCAGGAGGGGGGAGGGAGGCAGGGAGGAGGAGAGGGGTGGGGTGGGGGGAGGGTGAGGGTGGGGGGGGGGGAGAGGGGCAGGGAGGGGGAGAGGGGCAGGGTGAGGGAGGGGGTAGGAGGGGAGAAAGAGGGAGGGGGAGAGGGTAGGGGGGGAGGGGGAGACAAGCAGGAGAGGGGGAGGGAAGGATGGAGAGGGGCAGGAGAGAGGGGGCAGGGAGGGGAGAGGGGCAGGGAGGGGGGAGAGGGCAGGGAGGGGGGAGGGGGCAGGGAGGAGGAGAGGGTAGGGAAGGGGGTGGGGGAGAGGGGCAGGGAAGGTGGTGGGAGAGGGGCAGGGAAGGGGGTGGGAGAGGGGCAGGGAGGGGGGAGAGGGGCAGGTAAGGGGGAGCGAGGAGTCACAGGTGAGAACGCTTCTCCCCTCATCCTTCATGTTACCTTTCTACTAGGACGAACAACGTTAATCTCTATAATAGTTGAGCTTGACTAGACTATATAATTTCTATCATCCTGTGTTTTACATTCAGTATTACCCAATACTCCTCAGGATTCTCTCTATTCATCCGGTGAATCTCAAAACTACGGTAACGCCCTCATACAAAATATGATTCTTTTCAACGACATTAATATATATTAGAAGTGTCAAAGACTATAACAGAAGTGTCAAAACCTATTATAGAAGTGTCACAATTAAAACTATACTTATAAATCCGTGAGACAAAGAACTCAGTAGCAACATGAGTACACTGGGTTGGGTGCGTGTCGGTCGAGCTGCCGTTGCTAAGTTGTGTCGCTGTTTGTTTACATCCAAGGATTGACGTCCAGGAGCCCAAAAGTAATAAATGGTGATATTTATGAGCTTGTGGACGTGTTGTTCGGCACGCAATAGTAGTACAACGTATAGGTGCGTAATGATGTATGTAAGAACTTAAATGTACAGACATACAATACACACACACAGACAAACACTAACAGCAACACAACACAACACAAGGTCCACCTTCACAAAAGTAAAAACCTGACCTTTGAGTTTTCATTATGATACACCTTCAATAATGACATCATACTCCAGAAATAAGATTCTTTGAAAGGTGTACTGTACCGTAAAGTACTCAAGAGACCAGCGTCACTCTGTCTATACTGTTACATCATGCGAGTGAAAAAATGCCAGTGCTGGAGATGATACGCCTGGCGCAGCTGCCTGACATTAAGATAGCAGTATACTATTTTTTTTATAGCGTGTGTAATGATCCAGGTGGACAAGTTCTGCAGTATTAAGTGACACGCTACCCTCCCTCCCTGCTGCCCTCCCTCGCTTCTCTCCTCCCCTACCTCCCTCCCTCCTGTTTTCCTTTCACTCTTCCTTCATTCTTCCTACTTCCTCCCTCCTTCCTGTTTTCCCTCCACCTCTCCTTTGTTCCCATTCCTTCCCTCCACCCCTCTCCCCCCTCACAACTAAACATTCTCAAGGTTTACAGTACAAGTCCGAGTATCTGAAGCTCACGTAAAATAATTATCTATTAACTCGGATTTGTAAGACCGCATCAAGCTGGCTCACTTAAACTAACACGTAACCTAACCACCAATAATGGCCTCCAAGTTGCTCCGAGACTTGAGAGGATTAAAGTGGTCCTGCCGGAAGCATTATAATTTGAACGTTAAGTTGATATAATTCGGTGATCAATTTTTCTTATCTCTTCATATATCTACAAAAACCGGAAATGTTATTCAACACAATGAAATAATGACTTAAGTATGAGATAATAATATAGGAACTAATGATAATTGATTTGGATTCTTTCAAAGTTCGGGAGACGGATTAATAAATGAACCAAACCGTGAAAATGTCAACAAGGTGACCCATGAATGATTGGCAGGAGGAAGTAGAGTGTCGGGAGGAGGTGGTCATCCCCAGCACCACGCTATTACCACCACCACCACCACCCTACCACCACCAACCTGCCACTACCACACTACCACTAACCCAGCCATCACAACCTACCACACCACCACACACACACTAACCTGTTACCACCACCAATTGCATTATTAGCTACAAACGATGCACCACACCACTTTCAATCCCACACACCACCACCACCACCCTACCACCACCAACCTGCCACTACCACCATCTGTTGCCCCTGACCTTCACGTTGTCGAGTCAGTGACCGAAGTTACATACCTCGGTGAGCACATATAACACAATGATACCGTGTGTGTGTGTGTGTGTGTGTGTGTGAGTGTGTGCGAGTGTGTGTGTGAGTGTGTGCGAGTGTGTGCGAGTGTGTGCGTGTGCGTGCGTGTGCGCGCGTGTGTGTGTGTGTGTATGTATGTATGTATGTGCGTGTATGTGTGTACTGTATGTGTATGGGAGTGTGTATGTGTATGGGTGTACTGTATGTGTATGGGTGTGTGTATGGGTGTGTGTATGTGTGTACTGTATGTGTATGGGAGTGTGTATGTGTGTGTGTGTGTATAGGTATGTTTATCAATATCATCTCTTCTCATTACACCTACTTCATATCATCTCGGCTTGAATCCTACAACATCCTTATTTCACATTTCATCATTCACAATCCTTACTTCAAATCTTCCCTCATTTATCACCTTAATAGCACCCTACTCTAAAATGTACCATTTCCATTTCATCGTGTTTCGTTAACTATCATCCTTATTTCGTCGTGTTTCGTCAGCTATCATCCTTACTTCATCGTGTTTCGTCAGCTATCATCCTTATTTCGTCAGCTATCATCCTTATTTCATCGTGTTTTGTCAGCTATCATCCTTATTTCGTCAGCTATCATCCTTATTTCATCGTGTTTCGTCAGCTATCATCCTTATTTCATCGTGTTTCGTCAGCTATCATCCTTATTTCGTCGTGTTTCGTCAGCTATCATCCTTATTTCGTCGTGTTTCGTCAGCTATCATCCTTATTTCGTCGTGTTTCGTCAGCTATCATCCTTATTTCATCGTGTTTCGTCAGCTATCATCCTTATTTCATCGTGTTTCGTCAGCTATCATCCTTATTTCGTCGTGTTTCGTCAGCTATCATCCTTATTTCGTCGTGTTTCGTCAGCTATCATCCTTATTTCGTCGTGTTTCGTCAGCTATCATCCTTATTTCATCGTGTTTCGTCAGCTATCATCCTTATTTCATCGTGTTTCGTCAGCTATCACCCTTATTCCATCGTGTTTCGTCCACCATTATCCATATTTCATTGTCTTATATTTTACCGAATCACTCTATCAGCTACACACTCCTGCGCCATGCGTGGAGAGACAGACAGACAGATAAAGAGACAAAGAGAAGGAAAGAAACAATGAAAGAGAAAATATGGCGAAAAGGAGAATGAAAGAAGAAAAACAAAATAGAAAGAGGAAAAGAGAGAGAAGAAGAATGAAAGAGTAAGAAACAAAAAGAGAGAGAGAGAGAGAGAGAGGAGTAACGCTATCGAGTGATAATTGTCCTGAAGATCCAAATTCATTAATTAAGAGTGTGTGTGTGTGTGTGTGTGTGTGTGTGTGTGTGTGTGTGTGTGTGTGTGTGTGTGTGTGTGTGAGCGAACCACCCGTCTACATATAGTTCGTTGTCAGTGTCCGTCTGCCCGTCAGTCTTACAGCCGTCTAACTAAACACTTAATAGCATCTTCAGTCTGTTTACATTGGAGTGTTGAGTGTTATGTTTGGTCACGATTTTACTTCCAGATTTAATGGTATTTATAACCAAGACTCAAAACTAAACCTCTATTATTATTAGCCGGTATTATCATTAATATCATTGTCATTATCATTATTATCAGTCATTATCATTACTGTCAATAATAATTAATATAACAGAGATAGTGAAATGAATCTTGGAGAGTCCGTAGAGTTTATTTAGTTCAATTATTGTAAGACTGATCATAATTCGTGGTATTTCCCTTATAACACGAGACACATCCCAGCACATGAGACACATCCCAACACATGAGACACATCCCAGTATGAGGCACAACCCCAACCACACGAGACACATCCCCAACCACACGAGACACATCCCCAACCACACGAGACACATCCCCAACCACACGAGACACATCCCCAACCACACGAGACACATCCCCAACCACACGAGACACATCCCCAACAGGAGAGAGACATCCCACTAAACTACCAAATTTTTAACACACGAGACACATCCCAACACAAGACACATCCCCAACACACATCCCACCTAACTACATTAATAAACAGTAAACATATTGAGCCAACAATTATACTCGTGTTGACTGCAGGACTTGAGGTCCCCTGCCTATTGTTCTAACGTAATGCAACATACTAACAACAAATTACCATCATCATCATTATTATTATTTTTCTTCGTTACTTTTTTCCTCTTATTTTTGTTCTTTTTACTTTTCTGCCTTTTTCATTTTCTTCTTCCTCCTTTCTTTCTTCTTTTGTCTTCCTCATTTCTTCTTCTTCATCTTCCTCCTCTCTTCTTCTTTGTCTTCCTCATTTCTTCTTCTTTGTCTTTCCCCTTTCTTCATCTTCTTCCTCTTTTCTTCTTCCTCCTCCTTTCTTCTTCTTCTTCTTCCTCCTTTCTTCTTATTCTTCCTCCTTTTCTTCTTTCTTCTTCCTCTTTTCTTCTGCTTCTTCCTCCTTTCCTCTTCTTTCTCTTTTTCTTCTTCTTTTTCCATTTTTCTTCTTCCTCCATTCTTCTTCTTCCTTCTTTCTTCTTCTTCTTCTTCTTCTTCCTCCTTTCTTCTTCTTCAACGAAACACAACTCAAGAGTCTTTCCTTTAATTACTTAACAATGGCGAACCTTCCGAGGAAAATCGTGCAGAGGCGAACATTTGTCTGCTGGTTTTCAATATAGTCATTAGTTTGGAGGGCGGAAGGAGGGGTGAGGGCGGGCGAGGGGGGGTGAGGGCAAGGAGGGGGTGAGGGCGGGGCGGGGAGGGGGGGTGGAGGGCGGGCGAGGGGGTGATGGGGGGTGATGGGGTGAGTGGGGCGAGGGGGTGAGTGGGCTGGCGAGGGGTGTGGGAGGGCGGGCGAGGGGTGGAGGGCGGGCGAAGGGGGGTGAGGGAGGGCGAAGGGGGTGGAGTGGGCGGGCGAAGGGGGTGGAGGGCGGGCGAGGGAGGTGGGAGGGCGGGCGAGGGAGGTGGAATGAGGGGCGAGGGGGGTGAATGGGCGGGCGAGGGAGAGAGGGCGAAGGAGGGAGAGAGGGAGGGATGAGGGAGGAGAGGGAGGGAAGGGGAGGGAGGAGAGTGGGGCGGGCGAGGGAAGGTGGAGTGGGCGGGCGAGGAAGGTGAGGGCAGGTGAGTGGGCGGCCAGCATGAGAAAAGACAGTAGGTTGTGATTTTAATTTTAAATATCAATCCCTCCTCTCTAAGAACGCGATCGTTGTAATGACGTGCGGGGGACCAAGTGAGAGGGGAAGAGGAGAAGGCAGGGGAGAGGAGGGGGCAGGGGAGAGGGAGTGGGGGCAGGGAGAGAGTGGGGCAGGGGAGAGGAGGGGGGGAGGGGAGAGGAGAGGAGGGCAGGGAGAGGAGGCAGGGGAGAGGGAGAGGGGCAGGGGGAGAGGAGGAGGAGGCAGGGAGAGGAGACAGGGGAGAGGAGGCAGGGGAGAGGAGTGGGGCAGAGGAGAGGAGGGGGGCAGAGGGAGAGGGGAGGCAGGGGAGGGAGGCAGGGGGAGAGAGGGGGAGGCAGGGGAGAGGAGTGGGGGCAGGGGAGAGGGAGAGGGAGGAGGGGAGGGGAGGGGAGGTGGAGGGGAGAGGAGGGCAGGGGAGAGGAGAGGGCAGGGGAGAGGGGGGCAGAGGAGAGGAGTGGGGGGCAGGGGAGAGGGGGGCAGGGGGGACAGGGGAGGGCAGGGAAGAGGGGCGGGTGGGGGGGCAGGGGAGAGGGGGGCAGGGAGAGGGGGGAGGGGAGAGGGGGCAGGGGAAGAGGGGCAGGAAGAGGGGCAGGGAGAGGGGGGCAGGGGAGAGGGGCAGGGGAGAGGGGAGCAGGGGAGAGGGGAGAGGGGAGCAGGGGAGAGGGGCAGGGGGAGAGGGGAGCAGGGGAGAGGGGAGCAGGGGAGAGGGGGGGCAGGGGGGAGAGGGGGGGCAGGGAAGAGGGGGGAGGGAAGAAGGGGGCAGAGAGGGGGAGCAGGGGAGAGGGGAGCAGGGAGAGGGGAGCAGGGGAGAGGGGGAGCAGGGGAGGGGAGAGAGGGGGGGCAGGGAGGGGCAGGGGAGAGGGGGGCAGGGGAGAGGGGGGGGAGAGGGGGCAGGGGAGAGGTGAGGGGCAGGGGAGAGGAGGGGCAGCGGTGAGGTGAGGGCAAGAGGATGAAGCAAGGAGGATAAGCAAGGGGAGGAGGAAAGGAAGGAGGGGAAGGAGAGCTAAACAAGGTGAGGAGGAGGAGGAGGAGGGTAGCGTGCTGGTGCTGATGGTCGGTGGACACACAATGAGAGCTTAACACGTCTCCCACTGTCACACACACACACACACACAGCTGATAAAAATCCTCCTTCACTATGACATACAAACTGCCCTCGCTTATCGCTTGACCTGCGGCTGATAAAATCTCCTCTTGATTGCAGCACACAAACTACGGCTGCAGCACTTGGTGCTGGAAGGGGAGGAGGGACGGAAACAGGGGAAGAGGGAGGAGACTGGGGAAGAGGGAGGAGACTGGGGGAAGAGGGAGGAGACTGGGGGAGAAGGTAGTAAAAGGAAGGAGAAAGGAGTATGGAGGGAAAAGGAAGAAGTAAAAAGGGAGGTGGTAAAGGAGTAAGAGGCGAACGCTGGAGGAGTATGGTGGAGAGGGTAGGAGACAACCTGGCGACTGTGACAAATGATATTACATGAAGATTACCCCAGCTTAGTTCACCATGAGATAAATCACCTACCGTTAACCTAACCTAACCTAACCTAACTCCAACCTAACATAGCATAACATAATCTAACCCAGGTAACCCTCCCAGGTGTCGTTTCGGTGTTTAATCATCAGGTGAAATAAACTGGGTGAGGGGAGGGGTAATCTTCATGTGTACCGGCAATGTTAAGGCTAATAATTCAGCGGCAGCAGCAAGTGAACTCCGTGATTGAACCGTATAAAGAGGCAGCAGGAGTGATCAATAGAGGTGAGAGTGAACTTGGTTGAGTGCGTTGTTGCGGTAGTGACGATGACGCTGCTGTTGTCTGGCATCATGTGTGTGTACTGGAGGACGGGGTGTGTTAATGGTGTGCAAAGAAAGAGTAGTGTATAACCTCCTTAATCCACCTAAGTATTTGTGCAGGTTTATGTACTAATTTGAGAAGACACTGCGAGAGAGAGAGAGAGAGAGAGAGAGAGAGAGAGAGAGAGAGAGAGAGAGAGAGAGAGAGAGGAGAGAGAGAGAGAGAGAGAGAGAGAGAGAGTCAAGATTAGATGCATGCGTTATAGTATTACACATAAGACTGTAGCGTGACCTCCTCCTCCTCCTCCTCCTGCTGCTTAAACTGGAGGCTTTTAGAGACCAAGACCTTGAACACGACAACAGGTCATCTAGATAATACTAATACAACCTCAAGAGCTGTATTATTAGTTGTGATACAGTAGGGTACAGCCGCTGCCGTACTACCAGCAAGATTCCCCTAATTATCTCCCACCTCATTAACACTGTGGTTAAGTTAATATAAGAGTCCTACCTTGTTAAATTGGCACACCTGACACCAACACACACCTGACACGAACACACACTTACCTCAACCCTTTCAACCCTGACCTTTTAACTTGACCTCTTACCCTTAACAATCACTAAGACTAGAGTGCCAAGCATTTTTCTTCTGTTTTTCTAAGTGTATATGTGAAAAGAAAATATCAAGCAATGAAAACAATAGTGACGTGGTAAATTTCGTCAACATTACAATAAATCACATCACAATATCAAATTACTGTATAACAATTAGCAGTTTTTTTTTAACGACATCTTCCTGCAGTAATTTTGGGTAATGTGACGAGGGATTATCTCTCACCTGCATACGGTATAACACGATGACTGACAACACACACACACACACACACACACACACACACACACACACACACACACACACACACACACACACACACACACCAGTGATCAAAAGACCATCAATGTGTGTAGAGAGTTTTTTGTGTGTGTGTGATTGTGTTTTGTGTGTAGAATACCAGCAAAACGCCATCCCACATACCACAGAACCAAGACAAGGGGGGTTCACTGTCCTATCAATAGAGACCCGATATTGAGTATTTGAGCTCAAGTCGGCCACTCAATCACGGGTGGCTGTCTGGCTGTATAAGTGAGGGAAAACATGCACTCAGCTCTCTCTGACACACACACACACACACACACACACACACACACACACACACACACACACCTGTATAGTTTCAAACAAGGACCAACTTTAAACTGAGCTGCAAATTCTCACACACAGTCGGGAGTAACAGCGCCACATAACTTGACATTAAAAGACAGAGAGCCGAGAGGAAGGGAGGGAGGGAGGGAGGGAGGGAGGGGAGGTTTTCTCGACGGTGCAGATACATAAACGCAGCTAACTGATTTTCTTAACGATACAGAAAAAGAATATGAACGAAAAATAAAGGATGATAGTAAACACCCATAATAACACCTTACAATTACCCCACGTGACCTACATTACTTTTGTAGTCTTTCCCATACGTTTTTACCAAGTTTCACCAAGTTTCAGAATTTTTCATGGCATAGACATTAATTGCTTTTATCCGTGTCTAGAGGCGTATTATTATCCTCTAATTAGGCCAAGGAAAAAAAATGCCTACCAAGCTATGGGAATCTGGACCCAGGCTTAATGTGTTGTCTGCTCCAGCACCTTCAGGAGTGACATGGCGTGTGGACGACGAGGAAGTTGGTTATGGTGAGAAATAAAGTGGAATTAAGCTTGTGAAACACGTTATGCCGCCACTGGTGTGCAACGATCACTGAGACACATCAGGTAAACCCAAGACTGTTATGAGAAGACTGAAGATAACGTCACGATATCAGATTATTAACTTCCTGTAAATAGAAACAAATACGGTTACCCTTATTAATTAACAGCACATTAACCTTATAACCTTCTGATTATCGTAAAGTTATCCACTTCGCATAGCCGAGGATAATGTTAAGAAATCGTAACGTTAAGTCCTTGATGGGAGATAACGTTCTGATGTAATGTTATCCATGTCACAGTAAGGACGACTACACGATATCATAAACAAATGAGAAACAAAATTACGATAATAAATAAAAGATCTGTCAACAGGTTCAACAAACAGGGAAGCGGGTTAATGGCGTGGGCGAAACTTTGATCAAATTTGACACAGATGTTCTTGTGGTCATGGCCAACTGTTTTTACACCGGTCTTATGCACACCTGGTCTAGTGGCCCAGTTATGGCTCGGCGTGACCCAGTTTCTCTCTCTCTCTCTCTCTTCCCCTCAGTATCTAACCTAACCTAGGTAATGTAACCAACCCTAACTCATCTACCTAACCAACCCTAACTCATCTACCTAACCAACCCTAACTCATCTACCTAACCAACCCTAACTCATCTACCTAACCAACCTTAACTCATCTACCTAACCAACCCTAACTCATCTACCTAACCAACCCTAACTCATCTACCTAACCAACCCTAACTCATCTACCTAACCAACCCTAACTCATCTACCTAACCAACCCTAACTCATCTACCTAACCAACCCTAACTCATCTAACTACCTATCCCTAACTTGAACCACCACGATAACGAACACGATAGCGTCCCCCTCTGCCATTAGCGCGTGACGATAAGGCTTGAATAAATATTTATTATCTGCAGTACCAACACCGGGGAAGTAATTATCACCTCGTTCGGGTAGAGTCCTGGTGTAGCTTGGCGGCCATTATGTATACCTGAAAGTGTGAGTGGGTGGTATATGACTTTGTTGTTTTGATATATGTATAAAATAATATTAAGCTGGCCTAATCCGATCGAACTTGACCTGACCTGACCTGACCTAACCTAACATGGCCTAACCTAACCTAACCTCACCCAATAATCTAACCTAACCTAATCTAATCTAATCTAATCTAATCTAACCTAACCTTAATCCTAATGTCAGTTTGGCTGACTATAATTCTAGCGTCTATATTTATTCAGGTAATTTTTTGCATTGTAAAGTTTTTCATGTTCTCTGATATAATTTAAAGGATTTATACGTACACGGTGATACACACGAGTGAAACGTGTACATATGCATGAATAACAGCTTGTGCACGCTGTTAAGTACGTACAGTCGGCCACAGGAATAAGTATACACACTGTAGCTGTAAGGTCCGAAAATGGTCTGGTAACGTTGAAACTGCGCATCCAGACGCATGATCAAACTCAGCTCCCCCCAGTTGTTATCTCTAACTATTTTCTGTTTCTCCTTCTTTATTATTCTATTTACTCCTCTTCCTTCCTTTACTAATCCAAACATCAGCAAAAAAAAGTAGGGTAAGAGAAAAAGTGGGGGAGGAGGAGGGAGCTGTACGATAACTGCAGTCCCATTCAGCAACAAGTTTACTACCATTGGATACAATATATTATTGGTAATATAAACACAAGACACTAGTAAAACATTCACAACAAATGTATTTATAACACAAAAGTAGGAATAAAACGTAAATTACAAGTCATTTTGTAATTTCGTCTGTTCTGTTCAGGACAGTGTTACCAGATATTTTGTCTCAAACACGAGCCATAGGTGTATACTTATTCTTGTGGCCGACTGTACATGGATACTTGGTGTAGCATTTATATTGGTTTTTATGGCATATTATTATCTGTAAATACATAAAAACGGGACCACGTGAAGACTAGGCCCCCAACTTATTTCACCTAAAGATTAACCACTCTGATGCTGGCCTAACTTAATGTAATGTAACCTGAGATAACCTAATGTAACCTAACCCCCCAGGTAGCGTTAGGGTCTTTAATCATCAGGTGACATATGCTCGGGGGGCTTATCTTACCGTGATGTCAAAAACCTCATTGACTACTAAGGTAAATATGAACATCTGTTGTAGGTGAATTACGAGCCATTCAGCTACTCACTCTGTACACTACCGTCAAATAAATCATAACAAAAATAAGTGGACCACATGTGTAAGTCATTCAAGACATGTAAACAAACAAACATTAAGACACACATACATACAGGAAACAAGTAAACAGAATACTACTGCCTCCTCTCCCCCAACATCCACACACCTGCGGCAATTCCCGCCTCAACACCTGCTCAGAAAAGTAGGTCAAGCCTGCAGGTGTTATTTACTCACTTGTGAATAGCTACGAGATAAATCTATATAGGCAGGTAATACGCTCCATCAACAACCTCAACACTGTCTCTTGGTGCTTTAAATCCCCCCAGGGTATTAAAACACGTGTATATCACAAGTCCAGGTGAATTTCTTTTAAGGTTTTCCATATATGGATGAGCGCAATCATAAACAAATATTACAGCATAAAAAAGTCAGGTTTTATTATTTAGAAATATGACTCCGTTATTTCCGCTAGGAGTCGGGGGCCGGATAAAGTAGTAACTATAATAACCCCGCGAGCTCCCTGGTCGACACCGCAACCTCTCCTTTAGAGATAATTCTTATGCTTGGCTTATGAGAGGTGATTATCGCCCGAGTTTTAACAATAATTAAATATGTTTAACGCTATGGTATAAAGGTATTGTTTTCAATTGTATTTTGTTTTCACACATACCTTACAATTTTCAATTAATCATCACAGTCTTGCCATTATGATGAACAACATGACACACCCCAGTATTAAAATAGTAACTAAAGTCTTTTTATAAAACCAGGTGAACCACTCAATCAGTAGTTAACTATCATGCAAGTACAGTCATGATTGTAGACGGATCTGTATTCTGTAATTAAGTGTTGGGTGAATGTATTTTGGCGGGCGTGAGGGGAGGGGAGGAGGGAGGGTCGCTGCTCCCTCCCTGGTCAATATGGATGTGGGTCACCTCGCCCTCGCCCTCCTCCTGCGCCACCATGGCTCCCGACGAACATATATATATATATATATCATATAATTTATTGATGCAGTTCTTATCATCAACAGCTACAATAAACACGCAGACTTACCTTATATCGAGGTAACACCTTACAGCCGAGAGGTGCCTCCCGTTTTCACAATTCACAGACACCTTTCCACTGCCCGACGCACCGGGTGAATGATGTACTATTTATTTCGCGCTGCCATGGAAAAACACCCTTAAAATTACCGTTAGATAAAGTCAACCAATCACACAACGTTTTCAATTGGCAAAACATCTAGCAGCCAATCATAACTCGAGTTTATAAAAACAAAGCGAAACACGAATACGGTTGTTTCTGTGAGCAGTTGCCAAGTGTATGACTTATATTTTGCTCGGGCTTTATCAACATTTTTTTCTTCGAAACTCATTATTAATAACAGTGGATATGGTAGAAATAAACAGTTGGCAACGGTGCTAATACACCGCGACTGTGAACATAATAAATAAGAGACGTAAATTTGACAAGCCTCGCACGACCAGCCAAAGTAATTCACTAAATACTGTACACGCCAGCTAGGTGAAGTTACGTAAGATGTAATTCATACTGTCTCGAATACTCCTTTATTTTAACCCAACCTGGGCCGTAGAGTTATTCGTTAGGTGTGGTGTGGTCAGGCAAGGATTCTATACCCGTGGAGGATGGCTCACTCAATGTAAAAAAAAATTACCCTCACGTCGCGCGACGGTGGCGTCGGCAAGCGGCCGTTGGTTATAAAACACATTAAGCTAAATGAGCCTCACATGAGTGTACGATAAAAAAAAAAAAAAAAAAAAAAAAAAAATATATATATATATATATATATATATATATATATATATATATATATATATATATATATATATATATATATATATATATATATATATATATATATATATATATATATATATATATATATATATAGTATATATATATATATATATATATATATATATATATATATATATATATATATCAGTAAGAGATAATTATTTCCCTACTTAAGGGAATATACTCCCTTCGGTTCTTCAAAAAGAGAGACGTTGGTCAGTTAATATCAACCTAAAGTTCAGGTAACCTAACCCTAACCTCACACAATATTAACCTAACACAACCTTAAACAGCCTTAACCTAACCTTCCTTGATATTGCGTTCACATACCTTAAATTTTACATATAACCAACAATAACATTAACAGGATATAAAGTTAATCTAATATAACCTTAATCAAGCCTTAATTTAACATTTTACGTAATATAACGTAAACATGTATAACTATAACCTAACAAAAGGTTAACCTAATGTAACCTTAACATAACCTTACCTGACATGACCTTAACCTAACTAAACCAATTAATTATACGGTTACTTCATGGTTAAATATTGTGACTAAAGTCTGGGATACCATTAAACGGATCACCTGAAGATTAGTCATCCCAGCTTAATTCACCTGAAGATTAGACACCCCAGTTTATTCGCCTGAAGATTAAACACTCCAACTTATTTCACCTTTAGATTAGGCACCCCAGCTTGCCATCTGATGATTAAACAAGCAAACCTAACCTAACCTAACCCGTACAATTTTCCGAGTGACCGGCTGAAGTACACTGGTTCCTTGTTGTTAATAATGGTGGACAACAGGTATGAACCGACGGAACAACGGCCTCTCATTGGTGGATTTACCGACCATATTCGCGGTTAGAAATACCATACGACTGTCAGTGCCGGATTTAGACCTGTGGAGGCATATGGGTAGCCTCTTTGTGGAGGCCCCCCTCATTATAACTACCCAAGAGGGTGGGGTGGCGAGTGAAGCGAGCCTAAACAACTGGGAGTTCCGGGGGGCGCTGTAAGGCCCCCGGGAAAATTTTAAAATTTGAACACTTCTTTGGAGAATTTTGAAGCAATATGCAGTTATATTGAGGAAATTAGAACATATTGTAATATGTGGAGGCCCCTGGGCAGCTGCCCACTTTGCCCACTCCTGAATCCGGCCCTGACGACCGTAAATTTTTACTTTATTTTAATTAAAATAAAATAGAACGGATATATATTTTTTAATTATAGAAATCTTAAAGTAAATTGAACCTAAAATTTCAACTACAGGGGTGAAAAGTGCATAATAAAGAAGCAAAACAGAATTATCCTAGTAAATAAATAAATAACACAAAAATACCATACAGAAAAAAGTAAATTCCAAACACCGGTAAAAGGTAAATTAAACTAAAACAATACCGACATAATGTAAGTGTTGTCGTTTTTCGTTTTTTAATTCCATGATGGCTTAAGTTAATGTTAATCCCAGGATGGATAATGACGGTATCTATTAAACCCAGGACGGCTAATGATAAATAAACTAAGTGAGGTTAATGATCTCTGGAGGAGGGGGTGTAGGAGAGGGTGTTGGAGGGTGTTGGAGAGGGTGTAGGAGAGGGTGTTGGAGGGTGTTGGAGAGGGTGTTGGAGGTGTAGGAGAGGGTGTTGGAGGGTGTTGGAGAGGGTTGTTGGAGGTGTAGGGAGAGAGTGTAGGAGAGGGTGTTGAGAGGGTGTAGGGAGAGGGTGTTGGAGGTGTAGGGAGAAGGGAGGTGTTGGAGGGTGTTGGAGGGTGTTGGAGAGAGGGTGTTGGAGGGTGTTGGGAGGTAGGAGAGGGTGTTGGAGGTGTAGGGAGAGGGGTGGGAGAGGGTGTGGAGAGGGGTGTTGAGAGGGTGTTGGAGAGGGTGTTGGAGAGGGGTGTAGGAGGGTGTTGGAGAGGTGTTGGAGGTGTAGGAGAGGGTGTTGAGGTGTTGGAGAGGGTGTAGGGAGAGGTGTTGGAGGTGTAGGAGAGTGGGAGGGTGTTGAGAGGGTGTGTAGGAGAGGTGTTGGAGGTGTAGGAGAGGAAGGGAGAGTGTTGAGAAGGAGAGGGTGTTGGAGGTGTAGGAGAGGGTGTTGGAGGGTAGGAGAGGGTGTTGGAGAGGGTGTTGGAGAGGGTGTAGGAGAGGGGTGTTGGAGGGTGTAGGAGAGGGGTGAGAGAGGGTGTTGAGGGTGTTGGAGGTGTAGGAGAGGGTGTAGGAGAGGGTGTTGGAGGGGTGTTGGAGAGGGTGTTGGAGGTGTAGGAGAGTGTGTGGAGAGGGTGTTGGAGGGGGTGTTTGGAGAGGGTGTAGGAGAGGTGTTGGAGGTGTAGGAGGGATGTTGGAGGTGTAGGGAGAGGGTGTAGAGGGAGTGAGAGGGGTGTAGGAGGGAGTGTAGGAGAAGGTATAACAAGGGAGGGAAGATAGGGGAGGGAAGAAGAGAAGGGGACAGACAGAGGAAAGACAGAAGAGAGAGAGACAGGGGAAGGGGGAAGAGGAGACGGGAGGAGGCAGGGATGTAGACAAAACCGTCTTAACAGCATTGTAGGCCCTGGGCTAAGCAATGTCCTGGAGCCCTGACCACCCACCCACCCACACCCACCCACCCACTCAAATGAAAGCTAAAACTTTCAGTAAAATTAAACATATACTTAATTGGTACGTTGAATAACACAAACGTTTAAACATATAATAAATAGGTAAAGCAAGAATTATTCAACACAAACGTTTGCGACATGGTGAGTTGTTCTGTAATGGTTTAGTAAATGTTCTATTTTTTCCTCCAATGGATATAAGGTTCTTCAATTTTTCTACATTTTAAATCTAGATTATCCTCTGAGATTCGGTGGCGGACTTCGAGAGGCCCAGCAACCTCATGTTCTTCATTAGGTGCATCATCGACATCGTCATTGATTTAGTAGTGGAGTGTTCTATTAACGGGGCCCCTAAAATCGTGGGGCCTTGGGCAACTACCCAGCGTGCCATGCGTTAAGACGGCTCTGGGTGTAGAGAATCTCTCCGTCTATTGACTCCTGTGGGATAGGGTGAAGGAGGAGGAAGAGAAGTGGAAAGGAGGAGGAGGAGGAGGAGGAGGAGGAGGAGGAGGTGTGTGTGTGTGTGTGTGTGTGTGTGTGTGTGTGTGTGTGTGTGTGTGCGCGCGCGCAGGCAAACATTTAATGAAGGGTTGCAGTCAAGTATCTAGGCTACCACACCAACACAACCTGGAAAACAATGACTAACATCAATATTATAACCCAGACATAAAAGACCGCGTGTGTAATAATAATAATAATAATAATAATAATAATAATAATAATAAACGGTTTATTGAAAACGTTTGCAGCCCGAAGGCTGAAAATATACATTGGACATAAATGACGTGTGCGTGTATGTGTGTGTGTGTGTGTGTGTGTGTGTGTGTGTGTGTATGTATGTGTGTGTGTGTGTGTGTGAGAGAATGTGTGTTAGTATTATGGCCCAGATCTTGACGTCACCAACACCAGCTAAGGAGATCCGCCAAGATGTTATCAGAGCTGACGTAAATCCTTCATGAGCTACGTGACTGAGGTGGTACAGTACTACAGCGGCGGGCCAAGAAAGTCATGACACAACTCTGGGGTCATGACACAATCCGGAGGTCATGACACAAGCCTGAGGTCATGACACAACCCTGGGATCATGATACAAGCCTGAGGTCATGACACAAGCCTGAGGTCATGACACAAGCCTGAGGTCATGACACAACCCTGGCATCATGATACAGCCTGAGGTCATGACACAAGCCCGAGGTCATGACACAACCCTGGCATCATGATACAAGCCTGAGGTCATGACACAAGCCTGAATGTCATGATACAAGCCTGAGGTCATGACACAACCCTGGGGTCATGACACAAGCCTGAGGTCATGACACAACCCTGGGATCATGACACAAGCCTGAGGTCATGACACAACCCTGGGATCATGACACAAGCCTGAGGTCATGACACAACCCTGGGATCATGATACAAGCCTGAGGTCATGACACAAGCCTGAGGTCATCACACAAGCCTGAGGTCATGACACAACCCTAAAACTTGAGTGAGTTAATTAATACATTTTATTTACATATTCAATTAAGAATTTTTTTTTATCATATGAACCTTTGAGAATCATGAGCCTGAATTGCATGAAAAAGTCTTAAAGAATTCAAAAATAATAATAATAATAAAATAAGCTGATAAAAACAAAACAATAACAAAACTACTACTACTACTACTACCACCACTACTACTACAGAAATTCAGCAAGGGAGTACCAACCACTCCGGTATTGACCACGAGTAGAACATGATGACTGACAACCTGACAACTCACGCCAGTATAAACAGGACACAACACTAACAAGAACCAAACACGACACTACTAACATAAACCAGTATCCCCCCCCCCCCAAGGTAATAAGATAAACAGAAGTACCTACCAACTGACTTCAAAAATGCCAGAAAACGTTAGGTTAGGAAGCAGAAGAAAGTTAAGTTAGGTTAAATTGTAAAGGCCAGAAGTCTATTTAAGCTAGCCAGGGACGTTAGGTTAGGTTATGAAGAATAGGAGTACCAAGTGTGTTTGAGCCCAGCCGGGGAAGTGTGTCAATAATTCAGTGTAGAATGATTTACACAAGGTGCCCTCAGCCGCGGTGCCATGCAAGGTGCTGCCAACATCAAAGTTAACGAGGAACAACTAACAATATTCACTGAGGAGAGTTCTGAACACTTAACATTGATTTAGTGGTTTGTTGCCCCTGCGTGCCACCTACTACACTACCTGCTACACCTACTGCTACACCACCACCACCACCACCACCACCACCACCACCAGCTCCTACACCACCACCTTCAACACCACCACGATGGGAGAAGAAGACGAAAAGTGGGGAAGTAGGGGTAGGAAGAGTGGAGATGGAGGGGAGAAATAAGGGGAAGGGAGTGGAGGAATAGGGGGATGGAAGGGAGGAAGAATGGAGAGAGAGACAAGGGAAGGAGAGAAAGAGGAGGAGGAAGAAGGGAGAGGGGGGGATGAGAGGATAGGGGGGATAAAGAGGGGGAGAGGGTAGTGAATCGGGAAAATTCTCTGGCTAAATTTATCAGTTTATGTTGAAAGGTCAAAGGTGAACCTTGTACGGCACCTGTGTGTGTGTGTGTGTGTGTGTTTGTGCGCAAGTGCGTGTGTGTGTGTGTGTGTGTGTACGTAGTAGTTACGTAAGAAGGTCAATGATAGATTTTTTTTCCATTGGATATCAAAACAAACCAACGCGTATACAATACAAATAATTCAATAAAACCCAAATAATATAAAATACCGATAACAGATTATATTCACACCGGCCTCGTCCTTGTAAATCTTTGAAAGGTTATGGGTGGAGGGGAGGGGAGGGTAGGTTAGTGGAGTCCGCTGCGGTGGTGTTTCCTGGTTACTGCAAGAGGAACCTTGAACCAATAGGACTCTCTCTCTCTCTCTCTCTCCATTACATGTTGCAACCCAAGCAAAAATGTTGAAATATTTACCCGAGAGCAATTAGAATACACGATTTCCTTTAAGCACACACACACACATACACACACACACATATTCGCAATCTTCTTTCCATAATTAAAATCACAAATTAGTGGAGACATAATGTGAAGTTCAGGGTAGAAAAAGGCACAAGAAACAGACAAGATAATCAAATGTCATGGTCTGGGGACGAGGTGCAGGGTGATGACTGTATGCATGACATACACACACCCACACACACACACACACACACACACACACACACACACACACAGGGGCGGATCCAGGAATATCAAAAGGGGGGTCCAAGAAGTTGTGGGGGGGAACCATGGCGAGCGCAACGAGTCCACCCAGCTGGGGATTTTTTTGGGGGGGAGGCTGTAAGTCCTCCCCAGAATTTTTTTTTTAAATATTACCAATATCATAGGCATTTTGAGACCATGCGCACTTGATATTAAGGGATATTCTGAAGTCAATAGTAAATACTTTTTACTATACAAAAACGCCTGAGTACAATACTGAATTACAGACAAAATACTGTATTGAAATTTTCTGGTGAAAAGGGGGGGTATGGACCCCCAGGACCCCCCTGCACACAGATAAAAGTCAACTCGGAAGGTCATCTGTTTACACTTTCATGGCTACTGTGGTGCAAGGCCGCAGCTCCCACAAGGTGCTGAGTAATGTGATATTTTGTCATCTTATATGTTTGACGGATCACCTGAAGATTAGACACCTCACTTTAATACACCCGATGATTAAAGAACCCTCATGCTAGCTTAACTTACCCTTCCCAACCTAACTTGACGCTAGCCTAACTAACTTAATCAAACCTAACCTGCCCTAAAACCTAACCTGATGGTAACCTAACTTAACCTAATCAAAAAAACCTAACGCTAACCGAACTTACTCTGCCCTAAATTAACTTAATCTAACCTAACCTAAAACCTAAAGTTAACCTAATCAAACCTAATCTAACGCTAACCTAACTTAACCTAACTCTCCCAGGTAAAGTTAGTGTGGTTAATCTTCAGGTGATCCTTTTTCGGTCTCAATAAACCACCTCAGTTCCGGCCCGCGTGAGGATCCGTTCATATCCTCAAAAACATCTGAGTGAACCGCCTAAGGATTGATTCATATCCTCCAGACAAGACCTGACTACATGACCATTGATTCATATCTTTAAAGCAAGAAACTAAACCACTTGAGGATTCCTTTATATCCTCGAACAACATTAGAGAATACTGCTTACTACTAAACGGTTGAAACAAGAACCAGCAGAAAAAAAAAGATTTAGGCGATCATCCCTCAACGAACGAAATATACAATGAAGAATATAGTTTCTGGGTAATGGATAATATTATTCTCTTGAACGGGGTCATGTCAGGGGTTCACTTATTTTAAACTTGTGTGCGTATGTGTAAAGAAGAGGTTTACAGTGTGTCTCTGGGCTTAACAATCAATAATGTCTGTCAAGTTAACTTTGAAACCGTGATAATGTCCCGTTGAATGTGGAGGACAGCGGATTTGTCTCTCTTCTGTCCAAACTTTTAGAAGCGACTGTTTTTTTTGGGGGAGCCAGTCGATAATCTTTACCTCATAAGAAACTCATAAACGCATACTGCTCTTTATATCTCCCAAACGATGTATAAAAAAAAATATATTCCTTACAACACAGTCCACCAGGGGGCCGCGTGCTTGCGTATATTTAATCAAAACAATATGATACTTTGTGGAGCGAGGAGAGAGGAGCGTCTTTCTCTGGTGTGTACCGTGAGCACTCCTCCCCATGCAGGCGGCGACCTTGTCCTGATGGAGGCAGTGGATAGCCTTGCTCAAACCGCCTGTCTACCACCAGTCCTTGCTCCCACCACCACCCCCCTCCCTATGTACTAACACACCCAGTTCACTTCAGCTGCCAATTGACAGTAAATTACTATCGCTCTCTTATTATCGTTGCTTCCGAGAAGACAGTGACCCACAGTACCGCCGTGATATTAAACTTTCACTATTATACCTCACGCTAATCTTACTAGTACTGTATATCCTTTTTTTTTTTCGTAGAACCCGAGTCATTTGCACTTGATGATTCGCGCGACATGAGAACATCTGGCCATGAGTTACCTCCAAGTCTAAACTTCAGCAGAACTTGGGTGAGGGAAAAGAGAAGCACAGGTAAGTCTAGAATCTCAGAGGATCTTATGATAAATAAATCCTCGTAAGTGAAGATGTAAGAATGCACCTAACTGGTTGACTTGTGGTAAGTTAATGAAGGTTCTGTTTAATTTGTAAGCTATTTTTTTGTTATTTATGTACTATAACTCGGCATATTCTCCTTTGACAATTCGGTACCGTATGGTGAGTGCTGGAATGGAAACAAATTTCATCTTTAACTATTTTTTTAAAAGATTATGAATATTGACAACATAAAACTTCAGCTGAAAAACAGTCGCGCTTAATTATTCTGAGACAAGAACAGCTGATGTAAAATGGAACAATGAATACATAAATACACAAGTCACTGTCCAAATTTAATGCCAGGTAAAGGTGAAACTATAAATTTATTTCTTCCCTGAATTTTACAAGACACACTGATGTTGACATTCACTTGTAAGAAGAATTTAAACTACTTATTTAATCAAATATTCTTTTTGATTAGTTCTTTTATTTTATATAAAGAAATATTAATCTGTGCCATCTCGAATGCAATGACAACGACAAAAAAAATTGGCGTGGATTCGTGTCGGATTACACGGTGGTCGACGAGAGATACACACCCCGAACCCATAAAAATTTACCTCGTATTTAAGGGAGAGGCGGTGAAAATGACAAAAGCGACCTCGAAAAAACAAAATGGCATAACATTACCCTGAGACGTAAAATGTTAAGGATTTCAAGAGTACATCACTTAAATGTCACGAAGCTCTTGTTGCTGCGGCGCGGTGATCGGCTACAATTTGTAATGTTCGCAGTCACCTTTAGTTCAGTCAGACAGTCACCTTTTGCCGTGATTAAGTTACCCATAAAGTTAATGATGTATACTCAGTATTGAAGAGCTCTCTCCTGATGGTGATGGTGACTCAGTCTTTGTAGGAAACATTAATACAAAATAAATACAACCTCTGGGTGATGTACAGTATCTAGTGAACACATCCAAGCGACAGTAAAACACAAGACGTTATTAATGACCAGGTCTGGAATCTTAATCTTATCAAGGAATTATTATCATAAACAGCTGGCCCAATATATAACAAACATATTTGTGGAAAGATTAATTTTGTATTCCAAGTTCTTGATCTTCGAAATGATTTTTTTTTTTTGCATTAGAAACTGTAACGAAAAGTCGAACATGCGACACATCACCCAACGCTGTTAACAATTCAAACGGCATACTGCTAAACCGGTAAATTACAGCCCTTTAGCTACTGATGCTATTTAACCAACTTCGAAATCTTCATGAAATTAAAAGTTGCCGCCAAATCGCTAACTTTAATCGAATCTTGGCTATTAATTATCGACCTCATCCAAGATCTTGAGGAAACCAAAGTACTTGACAAGATAGATACAAGTCAAAATATAACCCGCTTCAGGAGAGAGAGAAGGTGGAAAACCCGAATAATTCAGATTCCCAGAAGGCTCGGAGAGGCAGACTAAGTTCCTCAACATCAACCAGGTGTACTCGTAAATCTGTTATGGCACCGCGCCGTCTCCTGGTCCAACACCGGAAGTTTAACCGCAGTGACCAAATAACCCACAAGGCACATACACATCTTACGTCCCCAGTAATACACAACAGGCACCGCCAGCACCCACAAACAAACATGAAGAAAACTGGTCTCATATAAATGTAAGGTGGCGTCTTTTAATAATCAATTTGTATTTAGCACCTGGTTAACTGATCTAATATTCTCTGTTGTTAAGAAACACAGGTACAGTAGCTGGAGACATACATGTACACATACTCACTCAATACGTACACTTTATCGCTTAATGAGTTACGTGTGAAAAATAATTCAAGCAGAGGAATCACGACAACGCACGCGACCACACATAACGGCTCCCGGGACGTAAACACACCCAGAAAACAGCTCAATACTACACTTCTTACCTACCAAAACCAGCACACACCAGTATTATACGCGGAACAGTCAATGCTTAAAAAAAAAAATAACAGCCTCATATTCCTTTATTTAGTTATTTTTAAAGCACACGAAACGAACCAACTAAACTTACACTAAAATCAATGATCCTTGACTTGGTAGGTTAGGTTAGAGGGCCATGGCCCCAAGGGGGTCACGGCAAAATTTTAGGAGGGCCATGGCAGGCTAGTGTAAGTAGTATATGTTTGGAGAAAATGTGGAAACTTTGATTAAACTTGTTTTGTTACTTTGCCTTGTTAGGGGAGAAATCTGATTTATTTTGTGTGTAATCATAATACCCATACGGTACAGTTTTGATATTTACATAGTATGGTGAAGCAGTAGGTTTCTCATTTCCAACGGATTCGCTCAGATTGCACGATACTAGTCCCCGTTCAGACGAATTCCTTGATCTCAGAACGATTCTGCTGCCAGAGACCTCTATGAAGAAAAATCTCTGACTGTATTCTGGTGCTCAATGTATCAGTCATATCCAAAAGTTAGTGAGATCGCACTTCGAGTCCTCTTGCCATTTTCTACTACTTATTTATGTGAATCTGGTTTCTCCACCTTCTTCAAATAGAGAATAAAAGCCGAAACCGGTTACATGTGAACCCAGACATGAGATGTGGTTTATCAGTGAATCAACCTCGAATCAGTCGACTGACTGAAAGGAAACAATATCATCCATCTCATTGAACTGTAACAAAATATGCATTGTGTCAGATGATTGAAAACATTAAAATAAAGGAAGAGAACCAAAACAGTTTATTTTCATCATTATTTGTGAGGAGCTTGGGAGAGAACTGAAGGGGGGCCACGAGGATGTTTGAGTGTTCCTCATGGGGGGAATGGAGTGAAAAAGTTTGAGAAACTCTGGGTTAGGTTAAGTTAAGTAAGGTTAGGTTAGGTTCTCGTCATCTAAGGGACATATATTAAACGTTGCCAATTGTGGTACTTTTTTTTTTAAATAATATATATTGTGGATTATACTGTACTGTACATACCTTATGTTGTTGTAGACGCTGGGGTGAAGGTTCTTCTTGAGAAAATATTCCAACTTGTTGTTTCTTGTCTTCTCACGGATGCTCATTTTGACGGGAGACTTTTACTATTAGGGAGTTCAGCCATCCAAGAGAGACGCACAAAGGCCAAGTACTCAAACAGTCACTATTATATCACTATTTAGTTTATAACTCATTATGGTTGGAGTGAATAGATTTTGTGATTTGTTTTCAATGACTATTTAGTGATTTTCGGTGATTAGAGAATAGACGAGTAATTTGTTTTTGAGACATTTCAACTAAGGAGCAGTAGAGTGTTGTCGGTGCAGTGAGTGAGTGTGCCGTCCATTGAGTGAGGGCCTCAAGGGGTGTTCCTCAGCTCCGTCAACCACTCCACAATCCACTCGCCTTGTCGCATAGATTTCTTACACCCAACCATCGTATTCCTGAAAAAGAAAAAATAATAATCCACATGCTATACTACTACACGTAACAGATATATTTCGACGATATTTTTGTGTTTTTTCTTTGGTCAACTACTTAAGAGTATTCCTACATCTCAACTACAGAAAATAATCGTCATTCAATTTAATATTTCCATTACTTCTCAGCGGTTGGTCTGTTCCTTGTTACGACCTTAATTTTCCAGTGTTAGTCTCATATTTATTTTAGTCAACACATTCTTCACAGTTCGCACCTCAGTTGTTAAAAGTAGGCTACAGTACAGTGAATAAATGAACAATTGTTACAGTTGAGGGCAGTGTTAGTAATGCCGAAGGGTCAAGTAAGTACAGCGGTCAGTCGTTCTATAATAATGAATATAACTATCTATCTACAGCATTTATGTAAGTATGTATAAACTTATATTCGTACTGTGCTTGTCTCTATATGTATGTACAGTCGGGGTCAAAGGTCTTGAACACTTAGCAATATTTGGCATCTACTTCTGATATATATATATATATATATATATATATATATATATATATGATTGGGATAGACTAATAACACTACTTGTCATCACATATTATGCCTGAACCACAAAACGGGATAAAACTCTCCTTAATACCTGTACCTAAGATCTTCGGGTACTTACATGCCAAGTACTGTCAAGTGTTCAAGACTTTTGACCCCGACTGTACATAGCATAACTCATGAATGCTTTCCATCCTTGCTCTCAACAGATAATATTATACTATATAAACAGTATAAAGAATAGTTGGATTACTTATTTCCGCCACGTAGATATAAGACTTCGATATGAAACCTCAACTACAATCTTACTGATACGAATACTCATACTGCTGCTGTTTTCACATTTCAGGACCCAGTAGTAAAAACTACGGATTTGCCTGCAGCAGCGTGTGTAGGCCTATTGTGGCTCGCAAGCTTCACTAATCTTGCACTTACTACTCACTGTTATATTGTCTACCACCAGTAAACACTGCAGTCTGTGCACGATATGGAATAAAAACAGTGCAGTACTGTGGATCATGCAGCTGTGCCTAACATATGCAACCTTGAACACCCCTATGTGTGTGTGTGTGTGTGTGTGGTGTACACTGTACAGTACGTACAAATGTGAGTGTATGTGTGTTTGAATTTACCTGATGTGAGTTTGCGTACGTCTGCTTGTGATATATTACAGCTTATATGTGCACGTGATGTGATCATAAATATTCGCGGACGTGCGATTAGTGTGTGTGTGTGTGTGTGTAAACACGGGGCAAGGCTCATAAGGTATACCAAGGACTTCTCAACGCAGAGTCAGAGCATAACTGTCCCAGCAGATACAGTCAACCCCAGTTTAACAACACACCTTTCCTCCGCATGTATTACTTCACTATCATAATTACAACTGATTTAACAAACAAACAAAATTTTTAATCTCCATCAAAGAGAATTTCTTTACCATATCAGAGCGGCGACTCCCTCTTTAATATTACTAGTAAAAAAAATATACCCAGGGGCGGGGCCACATATGACGTCAGAGAATCGATAGGTCTCCAGGCGACCAATCATGGCCATCGATTATTCCTCCCCACCACCACACCAGCCACCACCATTTGCTGTACACCATATCATTTCAAGATCCTTTTCCTGTATATTGACAATACTTAACGATATTTAAAGTGATCGAATCGTCAAGATAGATCACACTAGGAAGCGTTAATAATACACGCACGCACACACACACATACACTGCATGAGTATCAATAGGCTTATTAGTAATGTATGACTTAGCGTAGTGATGGAGCCCCCGCCCACAACAGGTAGGTAACCAGCTGACTTATGCCTCGCTGTCTGTTCCCGGCAGTGACTGAGATGACAGAGACAGACCTCGTGTGGGCAGGTGAACGAAGCTGCTTTTACTTTTACCAGTCAACCCAGGTCTAAGGACTTCATATGACATGAAGTCCTAGAAAAAAATATGACATGTATACATATTTTTTTTCTAGGCCCTAGCATACGGCTCTGATCAACTGCTACTTAAAACCCGTCGACCAGCCGCTACTTAATTAAATCCGGCAGACAAGCCGCTACTTAAAACCGGTCGACTAGCCGCTACTTAAAACTGGTCGACCAGCCGCTACTTAAAACCCGTCAACCAGCTGCTACACTATTGACAGAAAGGAGTGTTGTGGGTGATACAATACAGTGGTCACTAAGGATACAGTGTGCGTATTGTAAGGTCTACCGTACATACAGTACCTTCAGTAATCGTGTTTTTACCTCGATCAGTCAACCGAGCCCACACTTTATTCTGCCGCTCACTGTCACTTAGTGTATGTTGTTCCTCACCAGCACAACATACTTATATTTAGCTTTTATTTGACTTGGCAGGAAGATTATGGTAAAGCTGTCACATTAGATTATATGCTCTTAAATTTGGTTGTTTGTCTTTCACTCTCATAACTCAAGCATCTGTGTGGGATTCGTGATAATTTTTTTCCACCATCTTTAGCCTCTTGCCACACCGCCATGACACATGAACATTGTCTGAAAACAACGTCAAAATTATACTTACGTTCTATCTATCTTAGTATGCCCACTTAACACCAATTAGTAGACATAAATTATAGAGAATCTTTTTCACGATTTTGACTCTTAGCTCCTTGTACTGTAGTCTCTCTCTGCTGAATAAAATCGTCTTTCGTTAGCCAAATAAAATATTAAAAGTGGCGTCCCGTAGAGAAAGGGTTAACAAGAATAACTGTTGGTAAAGTATAACCTATCCTGCTGAGTCTTGGAGTAATTTTGTTGTTATATTTAGACGTAATTCCTGTACTTTAGCTTAAATTTAACAATTAGGGATATTCTTACATCTAAAGTTATGAGGAATATTGATCGTACGAACCTTTGTGAATCTGATCCCTGACCCTTATGGTGTTATGTATGTCGCCTTCAAACTTTAGGATCGTTGTTTGAACAAAAAATCCTGATTATTTTTTTTCCCAGGGAGGGAATTCACCAGTGAAGTTCATAAGGCCGCCCTTACCAACGCAACTAAACAAGAGTAACAAAGCATAATTTAATATGAGCAGTAATGTGATTTTCTCGTAACACGGCTCAAAACAATTTCAATTCACTTATTTTCCTTTCGACTTTTCTCGTGCTAAAAAACTTCAAACATTCCCAATCTGACTTAACAGTAGACCAGTGACTCAGTACTGTCCTTGTGGTCACTCTCCGGCCAGTTTAGGACTTATTAATGTGGGCCAGACGTCTTAAGTCACAAACAACTGAATCAAACAACACACGAACAGGAAAGGATTTGTATCTTAATAAATTAAAAGACAGAACCGGGTGTTTTTGAGAGGCCATGAGCATTTGTCTGGTGACGTTTTGTGTGGTGTTGACTGACGATTAAGTATCCTTGGTGGGACGATCAGTGTCATGGCTATTAATATGTTCCGTACCACCGCGCCCACATACGCACCACACACATACCCTTGATAACGTTTTCTATAGTAAAGTTATATTATCATTAGTAGTAGTAGTAATATTATCACTGATATTATCGTAGATATTTTTCGCCATGTCACACTACAACCTCATAACACGGACGCAAACAGAGGCTGTAAGAGTATAAGGAAGATCTTATACCCACCAGCACACCGTGGGCTTACAATCACCCTCACCAGCACTACATCACCCTCACCAGACACCATCACCACCCACTATCACCACACACCCTGACACTCACTACCTTCTGTTAAGACCTATCAGCCACTTAATTAAATTATATGTGAGACAAATAACACATATCTCCCCAACACTCGTGATTTTTGGTTTATTATATTTTAGTTCAAGAGTTCAGTTAGCAAAACACACACACACACACACACACACACACACACACACACACACACACACACACACACACACACACACACACACACACACACACACACATTTCGTAAACAGTATCGTGAACACACTAATTCACTGATATATATTTATACTAAGCCTTATGTCATCAAGGAGGCAGCGGGGCCAGCACTGTACTTGACCGCCTTTACTTTCCCAACTGCAAAGTGAGGCGGTCATTTACAGCTATAGGTAAACTATGGATATACTGGGATCCAATCACCAAACCCAAGGACAGCAGAGAGTTCTGTGTCCGCTCGGCCACCGCACACACACACAATCAGGGTTTCAGGCAGTACTGGATTTTTTTTTACCTGAGTTAATAGAACTTTAGGTGGGAAATTAACACTCGGAGAAGTATGTAGAGGTGGTGTTGAGTGTGTAGGGACGGTAAAAGTGTGGGGACAGTGAGTGTGTGGAGACGGTGAGTGTGTGTGTGGAGACGGTGAGTGTGTGGAGACGGTGAGTGTGTGTGGGGACGGTGAGTGTGTGGAGACGGTTTGTGTGGAGACGGTGTGAGTGTGTGGAGACAGGTGAGTGTGTGGAGACAGAGTGTGTGGGGGACGGTGAGTGAGTGGAGACGGTATGTGTGGAGACGGTGAGTGTGTGGAGACGGTGAGTGTGTGGGGACGTGAGTATGTGGAGACGGTGAGTGTGTGGAGACGGTGAGTATGTGTGGAGACGGTGAGTGTGTGGGGACGGTGAGTGTGTGGAACGGTGAGACGGTGAGTGTGTGAGTGAGACGGTGAGTGAGTGTGTGTGGAGACGGTGAGTATGTGTGGAGACAGTGAGTATGTGTGGAGACGGTGAGTATGTGTGGAGACAGTGAGTATGTGTGGAGACAGTGAGTGTGTGGAGACAGTGAGTGTGTGTGGAGACAGTGAGTGTGTGTGGAGACGGTGAGTGTGTGGAGACAGTGAGTGTGTGGGGAGACAGTGAGTGTGTGGGTCAGTGATGGCGGCAGGTCACGCTCGTCAACAAACACCGCCCAGTGCCACCTTTTATTAAGGACTCTAAAACACACGTCAGTACCCGTCTGGCCTTCTGTTCTCAATATACAATACGTCGTCTCTCACTTTTTACTCCTCAACAACTTAATACAATATATTATGTAACATGTGTATTCAAGAGAGATGTGATACTGCTTAATAATGTGACAAACAAGTAACATTGAATGATACTGTGACAAACATACAAGTAACGTTAATATAATTATACTCATAAAGGTTAGGTTAGGTTAGGTTAGGTTAGGTTACGCTCAAGATGTTATTCAGATCACTTTCGGGAACTCACACGGGAAGACGTATCATACCCTGTACATGTGTGGTAAATCACTCTGCACTCGAGGTCACTCACCCTCTCTCGACAGTGAGTGACGGAGTGGCTTGACGGACCATATTATTAGAGGTTAATTTGTACCTTGGGCAGATAGGTTATGTAACAGCAGAGATAAGGGAGAGGGAGAAGGAGAGGGAGAGGGAGGGAGGGGTGGGAGGAAGGGGAAAAGGAGGGAGGGATGGATGAAGCGGGAGAGGGGAGTGGAGTAGGAGGTAGAGGAGAAGGTGGGAGGGGAGGGGCAGGAAGAGAGAGGGGAGGAAATGAGAAAGGAGAGAGGATAAAAGTGAAGAGAAGAGAAATGGGGAGGGGGGGAAGAGGAGGGAGGAATAGTAGGAAAAAGAGCGAAGAATGGAGGGAAGGTGAAAGGGGGGAGAAGGAGAAGGAAGAAAGGAAAACTGGGGAAGGGGAGGGGAGAGGAGAGAAGAGGCAGCAGACAAGTGAGGAAAAGAAGGAAAAAATGGGAAGGAGGAAGAGAAAGAAAAGTAAAGTGAAGGAGAGAGAGAGGGAGGGAAAGAAGAACGAAATAAGATAAAGGAAGGAGGGGGGAAAAGGCGAATAAAAGGGGGAAGGAAAACAGGAGAGGGAGGTAAGGAAAAGAGTGGGGATGGAAGGAAGGAGAGAATGAGAAGAGGGAAAAAATTAGAGGAAGGGAGAAATGGAGAGAGAGAAAGAAGGCGAGAGAGAGGGAAGGAGGAAGAGAAGGAGGAAAAGAAAAATACGAGAAAGAGAGAGACAGACAGATAGATGAGATAATAATGCACTATTAAACCAGTGGGGGGAAACAAATCAATATACAGGGGAGGGGGGGGGTGGGGTGAGGTGAATCAATATACTCCTTCACACTGGGTGACCTTCACCTAGTGTAGCGGGTGTGTGGGTATACGGGTGTTCCTTGGGTGTAGAGGAAGGTGTGTGTGTGTGTGTGTGTGTGAGTACAGCGTTTCAAAATACAACGGTGTTATGAGACTTTGAAGCTCTTCATTAACCAGATATAGCTAATGTACTAACTGTAGTCACCACTGTTACATTACCCTCGCTGTGTACACCAAGGGGGACTGTCAGGGCCGTGTGTGTAAAGAAGACGTGTACAGAGCATATATGGACCTAATAATCAATGTCCTGGTAACTTTGGACCCCCTGACAGAATCCCTTCAGCGTCCTAGCATGTTACACAGTCAAAAACGTCATACTGGGAGTCCATTCCTACTGGACATTAACGAGATTTATATAGTGGACCTAATACCATCTAATGTAAAGTACATACACACATATATATATTAGATATTACTCTTTCAAGGTTTTTCTCGCTTAATGCAGAGTGATCGGAAACAAAGAGCAAATGTTCTCACACACATACACAAAGAGAGAGAGAGAGAGAGAGAGAGAGAGAGAGAGAGAGAGAGAGAGAGAGAGAGAGAGAGATACTTGCACCTTTGTTTTCACTCGGTTATAATTTATTAATATTTAACGCTGTAAAAGATGTGTTTTACTAAGGTATTCTCCGCCACACTAGACCCCAGATGTGGTTTACTCCTATTACTTAATTAACACAAAAAACATCAGTGGCACGTCCTTCCCTAAGTAATCCCTCGACGCAATACTCACCTCTCTCATTCACGCACGCTGCTTCTTCCTGGACGTCCACCCCTCTCCCTTATATATCATACGTATGTCATAAACTGTAGATTATCCTTGGAATAGTTATATTATACGGATGAAAGTATAGTGAGGGTGTCCAGGCTCTAAGACGTGCCTTAACGGGCATACAGTAGATGCCAGATCGAGGATGGACGAGCTCACAAAAGCCAACATTTTATACTTTCTGCCGAGTCTCGTAATGCAAAGACGTCAGGCGAGAGGAAGACACCGCAAAAGACTAAACAAAGAACAGAGATATTACCGCCCATGTTTACAACACAAGGACACATTATGGTAACTGCAAGTAGCACTTAGAGGCAGGGGAAGAGGTGGAGAAGCAAAGGGAGAGGAGAATGTTGAGAAGCAGAGGAAGAGAAGGTGGAGAAGCAGAAGGGAGAAATTGGTAGAGAAACATAGGAAGAGGAGGACGTGGAGAAACAGGGGAGGGGGAGGTGGAGAAACGGTGGGGAGGAGGTGAAACAGAGGAAGGGAGGAGAAGAAGTAGAGGAAGAAGAGATATAGAAACAAATGAAGAAACGGAAGAGAAAGAGTACATGAAGAGGAAGTGAACTATTCTAAACCAACAATATACTCTCTTCATCACTCTACACTTAGCTAAACTGAATAAAAAATCCCTTTGAACATAACTTTTAACTATCATAGTATCTCACTTGATCTTCCCGTGTTAGGCCTCGCATTTAGTGGCCACGTGACGGAATCCTCCACACGAACACGCTTCCCTCCATCTTTCAGCATAACCTAAACTAAATTAGGATCAAGTGTCAATATCTATAATTAATTACTAAACACTACTATATGATCCGGTGGCCGCGGGAGTCTAGTACTGAATATTAATAGCAGCGGTCAATACTCCTAACCTACATTTGCCCTTTCTTACTCGGGTCATAAATAATTTGGAATAACATCAATATGACTAATATTTCTTCAGAATTGGACGGCGAGCAGAGCATATTCGATGTTGAGGCAGCGTTTGGGGGTCTATTATCAGTCTTCCAGGAACTGATCCCCACTGGCTACAGTATCTGAGGCACTCCACACTAAATGCGGATTTCCCTCCTTTATTTCTAGTCTGGGCTACATGTACCATATATTATTTAGATAGCTTAATACAAACTAACTCGACGTGAGGAAGGTTTAAGTGTTCGTGAGTATCACATCAATAATATATCAAATAATCTATTCTTTTGCCAGATACCTTAAAAACACCCAAACTAACTCTTGGGTTTTAGTTTCATCGTCCCTGCATAAAATTACGTTACTGATTAAATTGGAAGGGTTTACAAACGCCTCAAATACAGTATATACAAACAGTTGTTAACAGAGTTGTTAATATTTCGAGGTGATGGTTGGTTAAGTGGCAGTGTTTTTGGTGATGGTGGTGGTGGCAGCCAACATCGGCGCTTGACAACTTGTCGATCGTGGCGGCAACACACGCATGTGACCACACGAACGCATGTATTATACATCACAAGAAGGTAATTTACAGTATATCTGTTCTCTAAGATCATCTTGTCAACGCCGACACCATAGCGGGCTAAACTGTTTCTATCTTGATGCTGATTTGTTTTGTCAGATACTGTTTACCAAGAGATTGTCATAATAAGACTACTGCTGCATAATAACCGTTATTCATTAGTCTGTATCCGGTTCTTAGTTCTGAGTAATATTATTAACACAAGATGTCGTGTCAGGAAGAAGCAAGACATTATTTTCATCAACAAAATACCAACACTGCATAAAGTTTTCATTGTTGTGTCTGTCACACTGTTATTTATGAATAACTACCGTTGCACTATGAGTTGGCCGCCAACGTACACCACAGCACGCTGTCATCGAGGAGTCCGTCTTCATTATACTTGTCATCCTCTCAAACCTACAAGTCAACGAAATTAAAAACACACACGCGGTACACATCACCAAATCATGTTTTATAGGCTTCAAGTACTGTTTATCAAGACGACTGTTCAGTCCTGAAGGACTACTGTAAGAACAGTGAGAGGTCACTGGGGAGGAGGGTGGGTGGGAGTCACTCACCAGCAGGAACACCGCGGGGTTATCATGTGCACCGCCACATTGAACAGCCACGACCCCGACCCTCTGCCACCCAGAGTTGCCACACATCGCTAGATCACTCATGCACACCCGGCCGCCAGCACCTCATTTCTACCCAGTTACTGTCATGTTTTACCTTCTCAAGGAGTTACCGTCGCACAAAAACTCATACTTTTCTCTCAATTGATTCGTAAGTTTGTCCATGTAATCATTCCTTGATACATTGCATAAAAATAGTATTCCGTCATATCCATGAGAGAAGTCGGTTCTATGTATCAGTTGTAATATCAAAACACAAGCAGCAGTGGACCGGTTGAAGAAGTGTTGACGATGCCGTCTCCATTCACCTGAGTCCAAAGGGAAGGGGGAGGGACGTGCACGAATACGCATGAGCGAATGAAATATTAAAGGGTGAAAAAATGCGACGTTCTCTGCCCTTGTCGAGACCACATAAGTACACTCATGCGTTTTCACTGTCGTTGTGAAGGAGCCCCTGAACAGTGTACTCACTGTGTCGTATATTGTCGCACTCAATGGCTCAATTAACTAATAAGCTAAGTAAGCTGCGTTGAGCCGCGAGTTTTCAAGGTGCACTCAGACATACTGCCAAAAATATCCATATATACTTGACCTCATGATCGACGCCCTCAGTATAAGCATAAGGTGTGAGGTCCAGGTAACACGAGAGAAGTGTTTCATGTCGTTAACACTCCTATTAATCATCCCCATTGCATTAAATGTGTTAATTTATATCCACTGGAGTTTTAATTTCCTTCTCCTTCTCTGCATCAGCAATAACATGCTTTAAATTCACTTTCACGCATTTCTTTATGTTTACATACGGAAATCACATCTGCTGCAACATCGACAAAATCATGTTTACTTGACGCCACATCCTTGCAACGGCCACAACAAATACAACCTGAAGAAAAACTCGTTTCCGTAAAGACCTCATTACCTGAAAGACATTATGAACTGTTCAAATAATCAACAACAACAGCACTAGCCGCACCCGCCCACCCATCGGCCCTTCAGATGAAATTGTAGTGGACGTCTCCCCTACAAACTGCGTAGCGGCGTCACCACCTGCTACCATCCTCCCTAGCAACCAACCAGATATTACCGTATCTTAGCAGCGGAACTAGTCACCGGCGACTTTCTGGGTTTTCCCAACATGACTCATAGCGGCTGCTGGGTATATAAGCTCTGTCTCTCCATTGAGATTCATTCTGACCATTCTTCTATGAACAAGCAACACCTCCTCCTCCACCGCTGCCTGGCTGCCTTCGTTCCTCCTCGCCTGCCTGGCGGCCCTCGCTCCTGCCAGCGAGCATGGCGACCCACCAGCTGTCCTTCTCTGAGCTTCCTCACCAACCAACTCTCATTCTGCCCATCTTCCTGAACAAGCACCTCCAGCACCAGACTGTCTATCATATAACTTATATTATACAAGAAAACCACATTAGAGTTTCCTTCCATCCTGAGTGCTAGACAACATTAATATCTCGATACCCCTACAAAATCTTCAACACCTGACTATCCAAAGACTATTATCACCATAACTTTCTTGATACATGACAAGCCGTCTGTCAAAGTATTTTATGACTGTTTGTCATGGTTTTGAGTAGATCGGTGGTAGTAGGAGTAGATTATATTATATAAAGATAATAATATGTCGTATTTCTTATTTCTTACCGTAGAGTTCGATACCTTCACACTGGTTACTTACAGGAGATTATGGCGTATCTACGTAGAAGTTCACTCCACCACTCGACATTCCATGATTTATACTTGATAAATGATGATTTAATGAATTCCATTAATTTCCAACATCCATCTAAGTTTTTGGTTATACTTTGTCATAACCAATCAGTCATTATCTTTAGTAATAATAAGATAGGATCACAGATACGGGCAGATAATTGCACTTACATTTATTTGTCAAGCTTCCATACAATGATTTACAATTTGCATGGATATACGAGTCACTCACGTTCACGCTGTAATAAAATTATTCTTCTAAAAGAGGGAATTATCAACTTGGGAACACGTGTGATTACTCTACTGTAGGTATGACTTAACAGAGCCTGAATTCTTCAAGTGATACATTTACTACCAGCCTGGATTGCTTTTGTTGCAACCAGGCTTCCGCACAAGAACTTCTTTCCACGGGCCATAACAACAAAAAGTACTCTTGGGTTACCACACATAGTCTCGCATCACTGACAGTCACTGTAGACGGTTGTCGCGGCAAGGAGAACTGGTAAGCGTGACTTGAATTAACCATTTAGGTGCAATAGACCAGCCTGGATTGCTTTTGTTACACCCAGGCTTCCACACGTGATATTTCCACGGGGATAACAAACCTAGGTTAACACACTTGGTCTCGTGTCGATCACGGTCACTGTAGACGGGTGTCGTGCAGGAGAACTCTGTAAGCGTGAATTAATTAACCATTTACTGTAGGTTTGATAGGCCAGCCTGGATTGCTCTTGTTGCAACCAGGCATCCACACGTGATATTTCCACGGGGATAACAACCTAGGTTAATACACTTAATCTCGTGTCGATGACGGTCCACAGGGCGGAGTGGCGGTGGAGGACTCTGTGTGGTGTGGTGTCCCGCTCCCTTCAGGAGGGAGAGAATGGAGACGTCTTAACTAACCCATGGCGCAGGGGATACTACTTAAAATGAGGTTTTTGGGTGTGAAGCGATGAACAGTACAACACTGTTTCACTGCCCACCCCCCTAAAGGCTGGCTAACATACACTAATGGAAAATACATGTCCCAGTTATGCCTCGCCGGGTGTCTTATCTCTAGTAAAACAAACTTTGGAGTTGGTTGCGTGGGTAAGCCTAACGCAACCCATGACACTGTTTATGGTAACCGGTTTATGAGGGATGACTTTAAATGAAACAATTTTTTTTTATATGTTAGCAAAGTGTCCCACCGATCCCTGGCAGGATATAAGACGATGGTTTGCTGAACATAAAAATGTCTGCAAAAAAAGCATAAATTTAACCTGTTTTCAGTCATTTTAGTCACCTCTACTCGAGTGCTGATTACCTGTTTGGGGCGTTGCTGCTCATGCCAATCTTTTCTCTCTTAACCTCTTCACCACTGATCGGAAATAAAATCTTGAAGACATTGGAATATATCTTCTTTGTGTTCCACAAGACTTACTTCAACCATTTTCATCCACCATAATATGACAGCATCTCAGCACAAGATCGTTCTAGAGTGCCTCGCCATGCAGACAGGATATATTTTATTTCAACCAACCTAAAAGAAATAGAATGATTCGGGCTTATCCATGTTGTTGCTTAACCATAATGTTTTTTTTTGTTTAGCAATTCTCAATCTGAGTGACTCCTTGCTATTCATCGAGAGCTAGGGCACTCCCAAGATGACCGTGGTGAAAACCCCTCAACACAGAACAAGCTAAATAAAAATGGTAATAACGTAAGAGAAAGCTCAATGCATCATCTGAGCGGTGTCGAAATAAGTGTCAAGCTGACATTTTCAACGGAATTACCGACGTCAACATGGCAAGGACCCCTCTCTCAACCCAGCGTTAGCAATTGGTTTGATAAGTTTCTGATGATAGGAAACGTGATGACAGGCTTGGAAATGAACTCCCTTGGCATTTCAGAAGCCGGTGTGCTGTTGTCTAAGAAACAGTCAACGCAGCTCTAAGTAAAGATATTTGTAGTGCTTCTCGTGACCTCCAGCTACCAAAGTCAATAATACACAAAACTGCTCCCAAGAGATTGTATCTTAATGAGGCATATGTAGTGCAGATAAAAATAAATTAGTGTATCAGCAGTGCGACGGGGGAATACGTTGCCCTATTCCGGGGATTGAAGTGGAATATCGCTTGCATGTGCTACACTTTACGTATCACTGAATATTACAATAGATATTACATGATACAAAGTTTAAAAATAAATCGTTTTGTTTAGTTGCCTCGAAACCATAAAACTAAAACAAGATAAACTTTAGAAATAGAGATCCCAATTTTACAATAATAGAATGTAACACAATACTGCTATATTTTTTCTACTATCTAATAGAAAAAAACATAAAGTTGATTTCTTGAAACAAATAATACATCAACACTGTTTGATATTAGATGATACATTACAGTGTTAAAGCTGGGTGCTGCAGGTGAAGGGAAGCTCGGAACAGTTGGCAGCTCTGACTCACGCAGACGTAAACAAACATGGCACATTGGTTTCACAGGAATCCTCTTAAAGCTACGGCTGAGGCCAAATTTGACCTAAAAATGGTAGCATCTGACAGTCAGGCTCTAAAGATATGCAGGTAAGGATATAAAGCTCACTTTAATAAATAATCGTAGTGTAACTTTGAGTCATTGTTGAAGTGAAAAAGTTCCCTTGACAATCTCTATGGGGTTTAGCTACGTCAAAACCAGTGACAATGAGTCATCGTTAACTCAATAATATGAATGTTCTCTTATATTATTGTACCTGTACTTAAATTTCGAAGCAATAAATGGAATTAAATAAATTTCACTGGGAAATTTTTTTTCCAACCAATGTTTAGTGAGGAATGCTAAGTATGTATGAGGTCCATGGAAGGCACACTAGGAAATATTTACCTTTCTGTGTGTGGTTTTGATGTGAAGGTAATACTTGACGAGATTAGTTCGGTCTTAGTACCACCTTGAGGAAATTTCTCCAAAGAAGATAAAAATTTTCTTATCAGAGAATGTCAAAAACTGTGCGAGTAATGCATTTTATGTACTATTACTAATATAACTTTACATACGAAATAAGATGATAAAGACAGCCTGTAAATTTTTACCTTAAGACAATGTATTTTGGCGTGTTTTAAACGAATCTGACCTTCACTTTTGGCGGAAATTGCTAGTCCCTCCCTCCCCACTTAACAATAATGGGGGAGAACCTCGGAAATCGGGGGTTTTGGGTGGGGGAGAAAGCGAAAACGAGTCATATGACCTAACAAAACCTAACCTAACTCCTAGCAGGGGGCTCTGCCCCCAGGCCCCCGGTAGGCCTAATCTGACCCCTACCGAGGGCTCCGCCCCCAGACGTCCTAGCTTAAACTAACCAAAATGTTTCAGAAGTTAAAAACTTTGGGGCACGTCATGTCCGAAAGTACAATACCTTAGTTAGAAGTGGAAAGACCAGGGATATGTAAGAATTGGATAAAATGATCAGCTTTCTCATAAAACTCAGCAATAAACTTAAAATAATCATAGGAGCACAAATGACAACAAATCTCCACCAAGGCAATTGTGAGACTGGTCAATGAAATTAAAATCGTACCCAGGCTGCTTTCTTTAAAAAAAATTAAAATGTGATCGGTCAAAAAAAATTTGCGTGATATCGATACCTCATTGGTCACGACTGGTTGACGTCAATCAACATTGCGCATGCTTGATGCGCAGATATCTCACAGACGAAGACTGAAAACTACTTAAAATCCTTTAAATTCAATTGTGTCGCTATGATCCATTTCCACCATGTATATATGGGGTTCAAAATGCTCAGAATAGCAAGATCTAAATGTTTTAGTAGTTCATAACTTTCGGGGACGCTATGTCCAAAAGTAAAATACAATAATACCAACAGCCAAACACGATTTTACCATGCTCGTCATGTTTAGACTGTAGGAAGGGTTCTTTTTACAAAAAAGGCTTTTTATATTGTTTTTCATGAATAAAACAGATGACTGTAGTATTGTAAGTTAAATTGGGTTTGCTCAATTACAGAGCATAAACATGGCAGAAAGAGCCCTTTTCTCCAGACAGAAACCTTAAGAAATTGTAAAAATTTAATTATGCAAAATTAATACTTCCTGCACTTTTTTGTCGGTTTCTTAAGGTAAGAGGGTTTTTATCTTCTATATAGAAATTTCCTCAAGCTGATATTAAGGTCAGACCATTCTCATCAAGTATTAAACGCCATTTAGTGTTATTACTGGCACAGAATCTTAATTCTTTCTGATTTTTTTGTATAAGGAATTACAGGTACATTAGATTTCAGACTCTTGGGAAAAAGCTACACAAGGGAATTTTCAAAAGGAGAATTTTTTTTTTTACCTCATGAATAGGGACATGGGTGGAGGAATCGAAACTTTCCTACTTTCGGTTTTCAATGTTTTCATCCTCAACATGCTTTTCCATGAGGCAGGACCTATCAGAGGAGCCACCATAACTTGTTCACAGTACAACAAGTGGTAACAGCAATGGAAAAAAAAACACTGAGATTTAGGTACTGTATACAGGCATGGAAACCTTACATCCAGAAAGACATTATATCCCTAGAAAAGGTGCAACAAAGAGCTACTGAGATGGTTCTTGAACTATGTTATCTCACTTATCTAAGAAGACTGAAGTTTTTAGGACTAACAACTCTTAAGACAAGACATAATAGGGCAGATATCATAGACACTTGCAATGTTATTAAGTTTACAAATAGGCTGTCAATATATCATCATTCTCCTATAATCACTCTATAACTTCCTCCTCAAACTAATAATATTTACAGCTCATTTCCCCCTTCAAAATGCCTTAACACATCCATTTTAGTAGCTATTTAAGGAGGAGCAAGTGTCTATAAAATGTTTGGGAAGACCTGAATGGTGTGAAGAAAACAGGCTTAAGTTTCTTTTGAGATTGCAGAACAAAATTTTAATGCCATACTAAAGTAAACTTTCCATTAGCTTTATAAGTTAAGTGCACAGTACTCACTATCAGGCACAAGCTTTGCCTCATTTGGATATTTGACTTTACTGATGTGTGTGTTATATTTCTAATACTTGGGAAAATTTACCAAGTGAAGTCTGAGGATATTTTTTCCTTTTTCATGCCTTTACCTGTGTGAGTTATGGCAGTTTTTTGTCTCCAGGCTTTGATGGTCGATGTTTACAAATTCCATTGTCATTTTTATTTTAATCCAGTCAGAAAAATTGGTAGTGCCAAGTCCACTTTATATTTATCAGCAGAGGTGTACAGGAGATTGACCTTGAGCTACATTGCTGTATTCCCCCCCCCTCAAAAAAAAAAATCAGTGGGTACTACAGTACTTAGAGATAAAGTTAAAAACATTTTTGTGTAACACCAGAAGGAGTTTTTTGTTTGAATATAAGTAAAATGATGTGCAATGTTGTTATTCCTGTCTTTGTCATTCCAGTGACCTGCGACAATCAAGATTAAGACTTCTTCAACTGCTACCTGATGCTAATCATGAAATTGATGTTGTGGAACCAGCACTCACATTATATCTGTCTCTGTTGCGTGGCCTTATAGAAGTACCAGAGGATCAGAGCTCAGGGTGGAGCAAGCTGCGGCATTCCATTCGTTTTCGTTGGACTCAGTCCATGCTAGGAAACACACCAGAGTATGTTGAAATATTTTTTTAAATTTGCACACAACTCTCTAATTCACTACTGGGGTATATGATGACAGTGCAATATTAAACACTGTTGAATATATAGTGAATGGTTTTATTTTCATAATTGCTTTTGATATTAAACAGTACACTGTATTAAATGTAGTACAGTACTGTATGTATATTTTTCATGCAGTCTATTGCACTGTAAAAAAAAAGAGGATGTGATACTTATTAAATGAGTACCTGTAATTATTATATTTCCTTCTTTGTTCAATCTTGATGTATCTGAGTTACAGAAAATTGTCTGAACAATAACAACAATTAATAAATTTCATGAGTACAGTTCATATATTTATTAATTCTTCATTTAATCTCGAATTTCAACTCAATTAAAGATTGTAGGTAATTTTTAAATAAGAAAGCTTCACTGTAAAATAATTTAAATTCACAAAAATGACCCTTGGACATTGTCCAGGGACCTGGATATTTTAGTTGTTTCAAAGAAAATGTGTTTTACATGTGATATCCCAAATCTTAATGACACTATTATATTAATTTGCAGGGGTCACTTTGATGCTGTGTTCGAGTTAGTATCGGTTCTTCAGAATGCTGCCTTCTGGTACATGAAGCACGCCTTCAAGATCTCAGCTCAGGATGAGTGAGTTTTTAGCTGTGTCATCCAGCTTTGTAAATAATGATCCTGATTGACTGACTGAAAGAAGATTTTGACTAGTCCACACTACTGTAGCTGTTGATCAGGTCTTGGTCAACTTTTTTTTCATTGCTTTGTACATTATCTTCTCTGATAAAGTTTCTAGTGGGTGTTTCATGTAAATATGGGTGTGTGCAAGATGCATATGTAATGTCATCCATCATTGTACTCTTTAATTGTGGATAAGGCAGTACAGTACAAGGTACTGTACTTGTGATAGTGGGGAAATGTAGCATGTTATTACAAAGTGGCAGCTGCTCCATATACAGCTCTTCCCCGGCTTACGACCTACCCGACTTACGACCACCCGGACATACGACCGCTCAGTCGTACAAAAATTTTGTCAAATTACGTATTTTCGAGTCCCAACATCAGTGATTGCACTGTGTACGGACAAAATTTTCGTTTGTAATTCACTTTAAAATGGCTGGCAAGCTTAAAAGTGAAAGTTTTGTGGTGCTGAGAAGAAAAAAAGAGACACCAATTTTAGATTTTCTATACTGTACTGTATATTATTTAAGCATTTTCAACTTACGACCTGGATTTGGGTCCCTAACCCCGTCGTAAGTCGGGGACGAGCTGTACAGTACAGTATACAGTGTGTATAAGACTATTTTATGGGCAAAATGTGATGTTAATTGTCAGGCATGATGATATTTTTTTTTTTCATATGTAGTGAATACAAGTAAGAGTAACAATATCAAATATATTTCAGTTTAAATTTCTGACAATCATTATACAGGTATTCTTAGTGTAATGAGGTAGAAAAAGTATATAAAGTTCACAGGAAACATAAATATCCACGGTATTTGTCTTCTGTTCACGATGGTGGCAAAAGTGCAATCAGAGTTACATTGGTTGAATGTTCATGACTACAGTATTCACCATTTTTACACATCACTTTGACTTGTGTCTTCAGTCATTCTTCCTTTTCCATACATAATCCTCCTCAGGACATGGTGTGTACAGCACTGCATAGATTTATTCCTAAAGTTTGAAGAACATTGACTGAATCTGTCAAAGAATCATACAGTTTTCCTTTTTGGTCATCAGCAACTACACTACAGTACCATGTATCACAAGCTACATTGTCTGTAGTACCTCGGTATACTGTACTGTATATCAGTCATGTGACTTAATTCTTGACTTCACCCGTATTCTTACATCTTCATTCCATATCTTATCTTCTATTAATCCATAAGCTTTTCACCCATACAAAAGTAATGGGGAAAAAAAAACACTGACCGATCCCATGAAGGCTTCTTTTATGATTAACATGTAGACGAGTATTCATACCCAGCTCCAGTTTTCTGATCCTAGTAAATTTATTTCAATTACCAATAATGTTCATCATAAAACCTTTGTCAACCAATTTCCATTCTCTTCTATTCAGACTACTGTACTACCTGTACTTAATAATTGCTGGTTTCTTTTAAAACCTAAAATTTTCTTTCACAATTTTCTGAATATTTTTTTCTACACTCTTCATCAAAGCAATATAACAACCATCTTTTTGTTTATTTTTTCTCTCTCTCCATATTAAGTGTAAACATGGATGAAGCCAAGATAGTACATCGTAGTCTGCGTCGTGGAGCTGGCTTACTGAAATATGTTCAAGAGGAATGGGTGAACAAACTATTAGAAACCCCGCCAGCAGGGAGTGACAGTGACCCCAGGGTCCACACAGCTTACCTCAACCAGGCCACAGCTGAGGCTCAGGAAGGTGAGGTTTTTGATGATCTGTTGTGTGTGTGTGTGTGTGGGTATCCATTACTAGTGTTATAAAACTCATGTCTAAGTAACTGAGTTGGATGATGTTTGTATGGTTATAATGGTGTCTCCAGATACAAAGAATGGAAATTCAAAATCTAAGAAAAAACTATAGCTGCAAATGGTTTCCAGAGCTTATTGTAACACTACCTTTGATTAAAACTGACAGATCACCAGCTTTTGAGAATGTCTGTCTAGCCATATGTTATATTTGTGTACTATATTACGTCCATGCTAATCTGGCCCATAAGGTCCGCCCCTCATCTATAGCTACAAATAGCTGATTGGTTCCCCTGAGTGTTTTACCTCCCTTCGGACTTCACGGTATATAAGCGCGTATTTATATCGATTATTTATAATATATATAAAAAAATTTCTAACATCCTTTCTGAAGTGCTAATGCCTTGAAATGATTTGCATTTTCTTAGTCAAGATAGTTAGCATTATTTTAGATAGTACACTAACAGGTCTGCTTACCAATTGTGAACATATTTAGTTTGAATTTTCTATGAACCAATCTGTTATTAGTATAGAAGAGGGGCATGACTTTCAGGCCAGTTTAGTGTGTAAAAAGTATAGTCATTGATATTTTTGTTTGATGACTAATTAGAATTGATTCCCAACAGATGAATAATAACACTAGGCAACAAATTTAAAACAAAATTCCGTAACATGGTTCAGAGCAGCTTCCATTTGGTAATTTTGAGGTGCTGATTTCAAATCTGGAAATAAAAATTCTCTGGCACATACAGTTTATTTATTATATAAAATATTAAATATTACAAAAACTGAAAATACTGTACAGTACAGTACTATTTTTCCTGTTACTTTTTTCCACGTCATCACACTAAAATTCAATAAAGAATGAAAATACTGTAATCATAAGAAGACACAAAAAGTATTAAATTAGCTCTGCATGGGCATTTGTTATTTTATCTCATCCTTTTATGTGTTGTATTGTCCTCTGATTGTAAAAAACAGCAAAAGTCCCCAATTATGGCAGGATCCCATCTACCCTGGTACCTTTCCTCCATACGTCTAATGTCCTGATGAAATCGCTCTCCCTGTTCATCACTCACCGCCCCCAGATTTTCAGGAAAAAAGTTCAAGTGCGAGTTTAGGAGGTGGACTTTCAGGGACTTCCTGCATCCCAAGTTTTTTGTATTTTTTTTACGAGTTCCTCTACAATTTGGCAATACTGTAGTTTTCTTCCTTCTTGTTTCCAAGAAACCCCTTGACTACAGATGTGGGATTTCCGTGCAGCTAGATCATTTTCATTCAGTTTGTTTTCAAAGTCGCAATCAACGAAGTAACTTTCTTATTTGTGGGCCAACAAATATACCCTCTCTGACTTTCGCATCACTGACCTTTGGGAATTTTCCCCTCAGGTACACAAACCCATCACCTTGTTTGTCCATAGCCTTCACAAAATTCTTCATTAGTCCCAGCTTGATGTGTAAAGGAAGTAGAAGTACATCGTTTGGGTCTACCAAGGGAGTATTTAACGTTGCCTTTTCCTGGAACAAACTCTTCTCTCTTGGCCAGTCCTTTTGTGTTGTATTGTTTTTCTGTTGCTCTACTGTCCCATAAACACGGAAAACAGCAATATTTCGTGAACCCTCCTTGAAGGCCGAGTAGAAGGGCTATAACCTTCAAATCGTGGCAGATCTACCATCTATACCCCTTGTATTTACTAGCGGTCAGTATTTTCTCCATACTATCATACGTTTCCTTCAAACCTACAGAATGCGCTACTGGAACTGAGGGCTTCTGGTTCCCATTATGCAACAATCCTGCTTTCAAACTAAACTTGGAGGAATCTATGAAAAGCTGCCATTTTTTTGGATCATGTTTTTCTCCCAACTCTGACATCAGTCCATCTACATCAATACATACACAGAGGGAATCCTGCTTACTGTAAAGTGAGGTTAGGGACAGCATTTCCTCCCACTTGCTGTTCAGTAATGCTAACCTTGCATTTAATATATCCCTACCAACACAAGTATGTATCTTATATTCCTACACTACATATACGTATACAGTATATCATAAAAATGTTACGTGACTGACTCTTTTATTGCCATATTTGAAATCAGCACCCCAAAATTAATAAAGTGCAGCGTGTTTGATCCATGTTACCGAACCCTTGTCAACAAGTGTAATGTATGTCTTCAACAGGTGTTTGTGATGGCTTATTGATAATGTGAATACTTTCAGTAACAATTGCCAGAGCCATAGAATTGAAGCACAATCCTGGACTCGTATCTGCTCTTGCAAACGAGACTTCCAAAATGTTCACAACAGCTGCAGATGCGATCACCTCCTTGGAAGAAAAGAAGTTTGGCCATTGGATAAAATACTTCCGTTTGAAAGCATCCTTATATGCTGCCTATGTAAGAATTATACTGTTGTAGATATATATCGTATTTAATTACAGATAATTAAAGTTCTTTGGTGTATTCATCAAAGAAAAATGTTAAAATAGGAATAATTTTATTAATGCTACTATTTCTCTACAGGCTCACAATTATGCGGGACAGAATATGCTAAATCAAGACAAATGTGGGGAAGCCATCCGGTCACTGCAGGAAGCTAAGAAGAGTAAGAGTTTATGTATTTTGTTTCCATTTGATATGTAAATAATGTACTGTTTGATATATTAGTTGCGGTTGTTTTGGTAAGTATGCATTTGGTTTAAGAAATAAAAGTCATAAATTACACCACCTTCCTTTTGAAGCATTATTAGCACTGACACAAGCACTGTTTTTTTTAGACATAAATATAAGTATCACTTGGTTTTAACACATCCCATTTATGGAAATTCTCACATATAGAATTCACGAATTAGGGAACACATTTCAATTTATATAACATGAGTTTCACCCTTATTGAATCTTCAAGTCTGATGAATACAATATGATAAATATAAGTTAGGTTCCTGGCCATCCTCCAATGGTGCACGGTCTGACAGTGTATTGTTGTCTAGGTCAGTGCATTTTGACTCTTGGGCAAAATCCAGGACTGTGCAGGACTCCATGTTGAATTGGAAGAAATATTTTTCTCCCAGTCTTCTTCATCAATTATCTCATGTACTCCATTGCAACAGAGAACAACTGTTTCCTCACACAAGTGATCACCAAATTGACCATCACCCCACACTCATCGATGCATCAGTGGAAAGATACCAACGCTAGGGAACTGTACAATATATCTTTTTGGCTTGGCTTTTGCTCATGTCCCTGTGCAAGAAGTCAAACATCAAGTTGTACTGTACCAGGGGCTCCCTTATCTCAATGCTAGTAATCACCAAGTTTGTGTGTTGCACCATATTCATCCTTATGTTGAGATTCTTGCACATATTGGAAGTTGATGGTATCACATCTGGACCTAGGCCACATCTTGTTTACCAATAATTGGTATACAAGTCCAGATTTGTGTCATTTTCTGCTAAACCACAACACAAGTGTGTGTGTGGGACGGACCAAGATCAACCAGAAAAACATACCAAAATTACAGCCATTCTCCGAGATGCTTGCAAAGTCATACACCTCAAGGACACCCTGTGCTTGAATTGGCACAAGAAGAAGGATGTCCACTTTTTGTCCACCGTACACCAGGGGAACATACAGTAGTGAAAACTGACAAATTTGACCACATGATACAAAAGAAAATTTGGAAGCAGACTGCAATCAAGGATTACAATGTGAATTCATAATTGGGCGTCCGGTCAATTCGTCGCCGGTCAATTCGTCGTCAGTCACACCAGTCCTGGCCAACCTATTCAGGATCTTTAAAATATGAGAGTCAAAAGCCAGGGATTTCCAAGGGTGACAAACAACCGGAATAGAGGATATCTCTTTACTCGGACAATCAAGAAATAATCACAAGATAACACGGTCACTACTCAACAAAATATAGCCAGAAATAGATAACACAAGGCAATGCACAATCCTATACAGCACTCTATGAATGTTAGGTAAGGTTCAAATTGTAAACCATTCGTATCAAATTTACCAGGAACGAATTGACTGGCGACGAATTGTCCTAGCACCGTATGATTGGTGGACAAATCAGACGTGTAGATATCCTGTGCTGAGTGCATCCAAAAAAGTGTCATATGGTACAAGTAGTTCTTCCATCTTGTTGATGTTGCATTTTATAACATGTACAGTTGCAGAAATGTGTTGCTACACCCCCTGTGGTAACCTATGTCTCCAAACAGCAATGTCGCAGTAGTGGTACAGGTATCACTATTTTTTAATTAATGGGTATTGGTCGTGTAAAGACAGAAGAGATTGGTGGATAGGTTTGTTATAGTACTGTAGGACTGGGTCATATAGGTTGGCCATTTGGAGACACTGGTTACCACAGGGGTGAGGAGCACATTTCCACACCTGTACAACTTGTACCTGGTCCAGACAGCAGAGAAGCTTGCTCTCAGTGACTTTTGTCTTAGATGTTGTTGGTCAACCTTTCAAGATAGTGATGCTGCAGCTCCTACTGGTCCCAGGATCAGTGAAAACAACCCAGACCTGATGTTGACAGCACATATAGACCACTTCATTCACCAGTTTCCACTGACAACCAAGAGCAAGAAACCATGCCTTGCTTGTCATGTGTGTCAAACACACGCAACCTCAGCTCTCCAATACTAAGCACTACACATCCTCTTGATATTAGCTAGCCTTGCCTTGGGATTTTTAGCAGTGAAGTACCTCACAGGTCCTTCACTCTATCCTCTTGGCTGTAAGATGGAATTTCTTGCTTCAATCTTTCATTTGTGTAAGTAAAATTATGTGAAATGTTATTTTCCTTAAAGAGTTTTTTGTATCATTTAAGAATATGAGGAGGCTGGTGAACTATGCAAAGAATATGCCCGCACAAAGGGACCAGGGACACAGGCAAAACCAGAGACTCATGAATTCTTCCGTCGGTTGGCACCAATAGTTGCTCGCACCCTAGAGAAGTGTGAACGAGAAAATGGGATGATGTGAGTATTTTCTATTAAATCTATGATAAAGTATTTTTTCAGTACACACACACACACACACACATACATTTGTCTATTAATTATTCATTCAAAATTGCTTTGTAAACGATTTTTTTAATTATGGTAGACTATACTGTACTTCCACTCCACAGCAAGGCCCCCAAATCTGGTTTACCCCTTGTGTTTCATGTAAGTCAGCATCACCTATTGGCAACTTTTTACTTCCCCAAACTCTCGATACTATTCTTTCCACTCAGTCATGCACATTCCTGTTCACAGGAAATCCATCCCCTTCTCTTCCTGTATTGTACATCCTTCAGCCCTTTTGTCATTAATAATAATAATAATATTACTTATTCAATGAAATTGTAATACAGGTTTACAATTGGATAAACATGTTTATAAACTGCAGTTTTACAGTTCATGAAAATAGACAAGTAGGCATACCGTATACAGTAGTCCACATAGGCCGTGCACTTCCTGCACTTCCAAGAGGATCCTTTGCTTTGTCTTGTGCTTGGTCTCATATCAGTAATTGGAGACCAAGAGTAAGCCTAAGCAAAGGATCCTGGTGACCTGTGTTGTAATGGTAAGCATTCTTGCCTCACAAGCGGGTGAACCTGGGTTTGATTCCCAGGCAGAGTGAAACTATGGGCAAGTTTCTTAATGCCATTTGCTTCTGTCTACCCAGCAGTACTTGGGGACCTGAATGTTAATATTCAGATCATGTTCTGGGGTAATGATTATTCAGTGCAGTTGGTGAGATGTCCAGTCTTCTCATATTATTTCTTGACACTGGGTCATGCAACTTTTTAACTTAGGGTGTGGTTGTTGTGTTGGCGATAGCTTCTACGCTTTAAACAAATTCACGCCTAGGTGGCCCTAGGGCCAGCCATCAGCAAACATAAGGGGCAACCATTAATCGGTAATACTATATCTATAGGAGTATTAGTGAGAGGTTATTTGATAGAATTCAACAAGCATTACATTATGCTTGAACTGTCCGAGGCTGGTGGATCAGTACTGCAGTATTACATTCTGTGGTTTAATAATACTGAAACTCACTCTCTTCTCATGTTATAGCTTCATCTGTTACCTATTTTTTTTTTCACTTTGATTTGTTTAATACCATAACTGATTTTGATGTAGTTTAGTAATTCCAGTCTGTTATAGCAGAAAAGAATAAAGATTCTTTTGCTTGACCACAAACACCAGGTATCATAAAATAATATTATCTTCCTCTAGTGCCCTGCTGGTTCATATCCCTAATCCTTGTAAGTTTTATTGAAATCTGACCAATATTATGGACATTTTGAGGCCTTTTTGAAACCATGTGCACTTGACGTTAGGAGATATTCTTAGGTCAATAATAATTATTTTTTGCTTTACAAAAATGCCTGAGCACAATATTGTATTAAAGAAAAAGTATTTACATTTTCTGATGAACAGGGAGAGGGGTCCGGACCCCCTAGATCCGCCCCTGCCGAGACAAACTTATCAAAAGAGGCAATTACAGTGTACTCTCGATTTAACAGAATTCGACATAATGAACTCTCGATTTAGCGGAATGCATTTTTTCCATTATTTTTCGCTTGGGTTAGTTCACTAAATCGAGATTAATACCGTTAATACGTTCACTCCAGGAAATGTGAGGAATAAATAAAAATAATATCAGCAAAAAATACTGTACAGTATTGCCAAATCAGTAAATAAAAGCCAAATGAAATTTTAATACAGTCACCATTTGCATACACTCCCTGTTTCACCATAGTAAAGAAGACCAGCTGGGACGCCGATTCCTTAGCAACACACACACACTATATCCTTGACCACCGTAGGGTTGAGACCTATTCAGGCGCTGCTCCTGCTGAGCAGCGGTCCCCCTTGGCCAATGTTCGGCCCATTGCCCAAGTCCCTCTCCCCGACCCATCCTCACCACCGGGATATAAACATAATCAAAAGTGACAATTTCGTTTTGGAAAGAAGTGGGACCAGTTTTGAACATTGATGAACAGTGTTTAAGCCAGTGAATTCAGCACTAGACAGTACCAGTGAGAGCCGTGACCCACCAGTGGGATAAGCACCCCTGGGAACTGACAACAGAGGGCCGGCCGGCTATGCACCTGACTACGAGATAACACAACACCACCCAGCAGGGTGAGGTACTATGACATCACCCACACCACCTGGTATCCCCATGACCACGTGAGGTCCTTCATATCAACACCCGAGGACGAGTTACTACACCACATGAACACCACACCACCTGGTGTCTCCATGACCAGCCCAAGCCCGCGTCATCAACTGTAAACTATAATAATTTGTATGTTCAATCATTGTTCCTTCTCCTTTCAATAATGAAAGCTTTTGTTAAACGACCCACCCACCCCTTGTCTTTGTATGTAATAAGTCATTTTTCTCCAATGTATATTTTCAGCCTTCGGGCTGCCGACTTTTTCAATAAACCGTTAATAACACACACACACACACACCCTTTTGTAGGCTCTGGGCCACATTTATCCTTTTATATATAGTGGAGGGCACCAAAACTTTGGATCTACATTCAAGAAAAAAAAATCATATACATGTACAGTATGAGGAAATACAGAAATTATGTGCTCAAGAGCATTATGTTGGGTGAATATGCTGCAGACATTATGAAATACAAGTACCTGTACCTGTACTGTATAAGCAGATGTGGAAGTAAAATCAATATTGTTCAGACTGTACAGTATATCCATGTTTGTTTAGGAGGATTATTGAGAGGATGGAAATTGAAATATTGATAAAAGGGTACACAGTAATTTAGAGGTGGATGGAAGGAGGGACAGGGAAGACTAAAGAGATGGAATAATGAAGTGAAGGATGCACTAGAAGTGAGGGGTTGGCCATACAAGAAGCAGTTGTGTGTGTGAATGACCAGAGAGCTTGGTGTCATTTGGTTTTAAGGGATGGACAAGCAGCTGATTGATGATGCTAGGTTATGCTCAATGACAAGTAGTAAATCTGATAGATATTTAGAGCCTTGTTGTGGAAGGTGAGTTTAGTACCGCAGTAGAAAAAAACTTAAAGAAGAAAGATTGATTAAATAACAGCTCTTCAGTTTAATAGTACAGTAATTCTCTGGAAGAAAATACAATCTTTTAATTTCTCAGTTTACACAGAAATTAAATATTAATTTAACTTTTTTTTTCAGTTACCATCAAAAGGTTCCATATGACCCTCCTGAGTTGGAAATGAAAGCAACTTATGGTTTAGTGTCACCAGATGATTACACCCTTCCTCCTGCTGCCCCATTGTGGACAGCAGTCACCTATAGTGCATTTGACTTAACAAAGAACCTTTCTGAGGATCCAAGTGCTAATCCAGTAAGTAAAATTATTAGTTTTATTGTAAATATTTTGTGCTCAGAATTCTTTTATCCATTTGTTAACACCAGTGATTTCCTATCATTGTCCTTGCAGTTGTTGGTCCAGTTGATATTGTAATAGAACTGTAGACTTATTCCATAATCCAGTAATCTCATTATGATGAAGTTCAATTATTTTATTTCCTTTAATGAGTGAAGGCATTATGTGATGGCGCATATTCGTTACTGAAGGAAAAGCAAAAGTCAACATTTATTTTACAAGGTTATTCTTTTGTGAGTGTGTATTTTATAAAGATTCTAAGGGTACCCCTACACAGCACCCATTAAAAAAATCTTATTAGCTACAAAATTAATTTAGTCCCAACCCACTTTGTTGAAATGGATTTTAATTCTACTTGCGAGTTAATGGGTATCTTCATATCGTGTATATACAGTACACCAATCCCCCCATTAATGTCCTTGTTAGGTTCCTGAAAACCACGACTAAGTGAAATGACGTTAAGTGAAAACGATTTTACCATAGACAATGATATAAATAGGGTGTTATGTTCCTTGAGTACATTTCTGGTAAAAATTTTCCCACAACTTGCCACAAAGTTTCACTTTCAGCACTATCACTTTCTTCTTGTTTTAAAGATTCAAATAAAGTCAAGAGCTTTCACCTGTAAGGAGAGCAACGAATATGGAAAGTTTTGTTTATGTTGATCCTTGATCCACATGTTCATCATTCTTTCCATATTTTCCTGAATGCCACTTCTATTATGAGTTAACTTTGTAGCAGATAATGGAGTAACACTTTTAGCACATGATTCAATATTTTCTGCATTCCCTCAAATTGTTGTTACCAACAGTTGTATGCTGCAAACCAACAGCTCTTGCTATGTCCACAGCTCATTGTCCTTCTTCAAATCTCTTTACCACATCTAATTGTTCTCGGGCTCAAATAAATTTATAATTGGATTTTGAGTGAATGTTGGAAGAGCATCAACCAACCACTGAACAATAACAAACAAATATGACGCCCACTCTGGTCGCTTACACAGCCTGCTGTTATCACAATCAGGCGCTGAGCACTTTCATACCAATTTTTTTTAAATTGTCGTACATTTATCATTTTCATACATATTTTTAATTTTTTTCAACTATACAGTATAACGAAATGACATTAATGGGGGTAATGGTGTAAGGTGCTCCTCTACTTAAGAACATTCAACTTACAAACTTTCAGAGATACAAACATCATCACTGAAGGGGGTTACCTGCCAGAACAGGTGTGTAATGTGGATGACTTAATTATTTTGAAGAAAATTCCAGAAAGAACAAACATTACCTAAGAGGAGAAGAGTGAGCCAGGTTTTAAGGCTATATTAAAGGGTATAGCTGTACTAAATATCCATAATCTTTTCATTTTTTACAATATGTTTGGTATCTACAAGAGTAAAGTTGGACTTACAAATAATTGGACTTACAAACAAGCCTCAGGAACATAACTCGTTCGTAAGTAGAGGAGCACCTGTATTGTGTAACTAAAACAACAATTTTGCTTAGAAATATAATTTTGGGGTTTGACAAAACATATTATCCTCACCCACCTCCTTTAAGGCCCAGTTTACCAGAAAATTAATGTTGATCTATTGCAAATCAAACTATCGCAACTAATATTTGGTATCCAACCTTGGCGTTCAATTGGAGCCGAGATCATTGCATTATCAGAGAAAACAAATATTATTGAGGTTCATGTTTAGCTTGAATTAGTGACTTGGAGTAGATAAGATATTAGCAGCATGTTGTAATAATGAGGTACTGTACCATATTTAATTGATAACAGAAAGCAGCTGAAAAAGTTGAGGGTGACTTGCCACCAGTGAAGGAAGCCAACATACACCAAAAATCAAAGGATCACAAGAACAACAGTGGATGCTCTGTCATGTAACCTGGTAACATCATCCAGCAAGTTTATAGGTGGGTTATGAGAAGTGAATGGATGGATGGATGGATGGATGGATGGTGATTCATAAATACAGGCATGTGAATAGAGGCAATATATACACTGTAGAAAAAATTATCAGGAAAAAGATAAGAGTATTATATGAGGATGTAGTTATATATTTAAAGGATATAAAGACCTTTGAAATACAGGTAATGTGAAAAAGGAAGAGTAGTGGAGAGAGGTGTAACTTCGGTAAGCAATTATTCGAGCTACAAGTGGGAGTCAAGTCAGCTGCTGTTTACAGATAACATTGCTGGTGATTTTCAACAAAAGCTACAAATGTTAGTGAATGAGTTTAGAAAAGTAAGCATTAGAGAAAGTTAGTAGTACAGGAAATAAGAATAAATTTGATGTAATGGAAATACTGTAGGTAGAGAAAAACCCAGAAATTAATGTTAACATAAATAGAGATAGAAGAAAGTGAAGTGTTTCAGATATCTGGGATTAGATTTACTTGCAAATAGAACAATAAGTGACAAATTAAAGCAGAGTAGTGGATGGACAGAAGTAAATGGATGCATTGAGAAACAATTGAAGAGAAAAACTACAGTTCCTGTATATCAAAGGAGGCAAAGATGTGAATATACTGTACTGTATGGTTGTAAGAGGAAGCAGCGAATTAGATGTGACAGAAATTATATGTTTGAGAGCAGTATGTGGGGTTAATAGGATGCAAAGAATAAGACTTACATTATAGAAATAAGGATATGTGTCCAAAAATTTATCATGTGTCTTTAAGTTGGTCCAGACTAGTTGAGAGAATGTAAAATAAAAGAATGGCAAAAAGAACATAAAATTAAGAGGTCAATGATAAGAGGGAGAGGATAAGACCAAGATAATGAAGGATGTGCTGTAAGTGAGAGGAATGAACATCTGAAAAGGTGAAAATCATCTGAATAGGAAAGCATAGATTTAGAGGGATTAGAAGGCAACAGCATAGTGGAAAAGGCTTGCATGGTAAAGGAATAATTTACTGTACCATATGGAAATGTAGTTATTTTGTTGTGATAACAGTTCTTGCATGACACATATGACAACATTCTAAATTATGATGTTGACAGTGAACAGAACAGGCATTAATAGATTTACAGAGGTGTGCCTAGGCCATACTACTGTACTTTGAATTAAAGGTTGGAAAAAGGATAAAAATTTTATGATTTTTTTATTAGTTGCTACTATTCTTTATCTTTAACTTGTGTTTCTCACTTCTTTCAGATTTCAGGTAAATGGGAGCAAAGAAGGATGGTGAGTTGATGTTTATGTTACTGAAAGAATTCTTGAGTCTTCAAAGCAAGCATTTTAATTTTTCCCATGTTGGGCACTTCATGCTTTGATTCAGGACAATCAGTAGAGAACAGAAACATAAATACTTAGATGATTTATGTTTGTAAATCTTGACATGGAGAAGCATGTGAATGTACAAAAAAAAAACTAAAAAGTTGACTGAAAAATGCTGGAGAAATTAGTGAAAATGACTCTTAAAAGAGTCATAATTTCATTGCTTACGAATTTTCATTACATAGGCATGTAAAAATTATTTCCCAAAAGCAGTTTTTCATTCATTCATTCATGTCTTTATCCTGCTTTGATGTTAGGTGACTGTTACTGACCCCACCATCCATGGTATTAACAGCTAATGCATAACCCTAATCCCTTAGCAGGATACTAACCCACCAGAGGGTTGTTTCACCTTTGACAAGTGCATCCAATAATATGTCCTGTCATTGCTAAGTGTGCAAGGGCTAGTGTACAGGGAGGGAACCTAGTCCTCCACTCCAGTAGGGAACTGAACCTGGGCTCTCAATTTCAAGTGAAGATTTTGTTAATATAGATCAGGAAAACAGTTGTAGTACAATCTTCGGTTAATCTTTCAGAAAGTTAAATTAATGTTTTAGAAACTTTATTGCATGTTCTGAAATATGCAAAGTATTTGTGAATGCATTTTTTTTCAAACAAATTTTTTTGGGCAATGATAAAATGCATGCTTAGGTAGGATGTTGATGCTGAAGAAACAAATAGACTGATAACAATTTTTCTCTTGGCTTATATACTATGTAAACTGCTATCCATTTATTTATCTTGACTTACTGTACTTGATTTTGATGTAGTGATTTCTTTATTATATATTTGGTTAAGTAAAGCTGTAACCAATGGTGACTGTGATAACACACTAAAGGTTGAAGTGGCAGAGCAATGTTTGCCTTCAATTTGAACAGTGTAAACATGAAAGAATTACATACTGGAGATACTGACATAAAGTACTGTATTATAAATTCATTTTGATAAACAGTGAAAATTGTACCTCAAGATTAAACTGCTGATGTCATTACCTCCACCTGTAGAACAGACATCATGTTCCACTTTTATAAACTTATTGTATTGATTACATAGATTATGTAGGAAGATAATATTCACATATTCATTTACAGGTTGTACCCCTCTAGTCCGGCATTCTGTGGTCCGGAACGATTTTAGTTTGCCCATGGAGAAAATTAATTTGAGTCTGGTACTGTACTTTCGATGTTTGGCTAAATTTGGCCTTATTTACCCTACTTTTTGGGGCAAATTACTACCTGTAATAAAGCAACATCCTAATACACCAACGAAAATAACTCAGATAAAGTTAAATAAAAACTAAAAACAACACAGAAAAGTTCTTATGTTCTACAGCTTTAGCTAGAGTTGAACCTGATGGCTTGGCAACTTCGTCATCCGAGTAAAAATGCACACAACAATATTGGCTGTCTTTATGTTTTCAACTTTACCACCACTGGTGGGTAGAATTTTTGTTTTAAATTCAGAAACATTAATTAAAATATATATGAACAGTAAATAAGTGTTGCTTTCATATTCTTATGTAGAGTAATGACGATATGTTTACACATGTGCTTACTTACATACGTGATCTCACCTTTTTTTACCATTAATGGTTAGCTTCTGCCATTGTTCCATTTATTAACATTAAATAACATTACTTAAAACAACCATATTTAGTTTACTACAGCTACAACCAGGGTCTTATTTTTTTCAGTTTTATATGTAGAAGCAATCAGTCACTGGTTTTGTAAACATTAACGAAAACAATACCGTCTCGTCTCATCGTGTGCTTTAATATTCCACGTATTATTAATGAATTGTGTTGTTCATATTGCACACATAAACATTAATTCAATCAAAAAGACATTCAGTAATAAACAATAATGAATGGTTTGTACACCGAGAAATGACACTGTTTACACAATTGTGCATGTCTGAACGTTGGCGGGCCGCTCAAACCCGTCGAAATTCGAGTTTTCGCCGTCGAAATTTTAAATTGTGCAGTGTTTTTTTTGTGTGTCCAAATAAAAAACGTTGAATTAAAAACTCGCTAAATTTGAGAACCTACTGTACAACATTGAACCCTTCAATATGTCTTCAAAGAGACCACGAAGCAGTGTAAGTGGTGCTAGTGCTTCCAAGTGTATGCACAAGTCACTATCTATCCAGGAAAAGGGTGAATTTCCATGGTCCGGCACCGGTCAGGTCCCGAGGGTGCCGGACTAGAGAGGTACAACCTGTACTTGTTCTTTATTTTATATCCTTTAATGTTTGTTTAACTTTATTATAGTCATATATTATTCAGTCAACTGCCATAAACTTTCCTAAGAGGAATCCTTAATAATGTATTGTTCAACACATATTGTAGCTGGAATAGTGTGAAGCTATAACTAATTATATTAGTAAGACTGATTAAACTTGTAAGAACAAATGTAAAACAAAAATATTTAAGCTCACATTTATGTAATATACTGTATTACTATGTACAAGTTTAATATTTCCTCAATACAGTATTGCATACTGTATGTACAAGCATTTTAAACCAACAGATATTATTTACTATCGCTTTTCCTATCAGATAGAGATACCACTCATACACTCTTGTATTGTAGAGTATAAGGCATGTAATAAAATTTGTGAGATTAACCCTTAAACTGTGGCATCTCTCATATGAGGCCACTTATTCAACTGTGACATCCAACATATGAGAACAACCACTTTTTTAAACTGGGCCAATTTTAGCATTCATCACATCACATATCCCAGTAATATTCCTCATGCAACCCACACCTTAATATGACTCTCAGTTGCCTCTGTCATAATGGAAAATACACATTCTTTGCCATTAGTAACAGTTAGTGGGAAACTGCCCTCTACCACCTCTCAGCTCCCCCCTCAAGTAGCTCAGCCCCAACACTTCACCACAGCTGAACAGATGCAAGTATATGATTAATTTTTTTATGCTTCTACATGCATATTTTTTATTTATTTTTAATATAATTTTTTAAAGATTTTTTTTATTTCAATAGCCACAATCTAAGGGTTAAAGGAGCAATGTTTTTTATTTTTAATATATATTTTTTGATTTGTTAATGTACCTTTTCCATTAATTTCTCAGTGATGATTATGCAATACAAAGGAAAACATTGAAGCTATGTAAGACTTTATACCGAGCTGTTACAGGTATCAATCACTTTGTGGACAAGGAGTAATTGGCATCATTTGGACAAGGTGGTATGGTCAGACATACATCTTCACCCTTTGACATTAGTAAAACAGGGTCTTTCATGTAAAAAACATAAACAAAACATCCAGTAGCTGACATAACCATCACAAAAAGTGTGGGAGTCATGTATTTAGCATGAATCATTGACCATTGTTCTCTAAATTTTTAATCACATAAATAGATCCCATTCTTGGTTCACAAATAATATGTACTCAAACATTCAATTATGATTTGGTAATTCTGACTGGCAGGGTTCCAGGGGTGGATGGAGTACCTTAGATGACTGGCTGACCGACCCTCATCCACACACTGATTCACCTTACTCTTGCCTTGCCATTTGGTGTCTTGTATGAGTGAATATCACCAGAAAATAGTATTCTTCACTTACCCGTAGCTAGTAATGATAGACATCATGTCCAAAATTTAATTAAATACAGAGATCTGTATAATGAAGAGTGTGAGTTAGTTATAAAGTACAGTAGTAGTTGCTGTGTAGAACTTGGTCATACTGTAACAATGGGTGATTTTTATTTCATGTTCTATTAATTATTATGGGTGATTGAAGATTAAAATACTATTATAGATGATATGATAATAAAACTATCACTTCTGTTTTCTTGAAAAGGGGAAGTGTTTACCCATCATGTTCTGGGTGAACTCAAGTTAAGTGCAGTATTTAATATAAAGTTTAAGGTAATTTAAAAGGGATAGTTAATTATTCTATAAGAAATAAGACAAACTTTGGTAACAACAGGCTTGCCGATGCCTACACTACACCTACCACCCAGGCTCTTATGATATCCAGAGACCATGTGTTTGAGTGTTAATGTTACACGTCTGGTCTGGCCATAAAGTAATTCATTGTCCCCAATTGCCTCCCCTCTAAATATCCTTAAACTCTATATAAAAATAACTTGAGTTCATCCAGAACTTGATGGTCCAGTACTTCTCTTTTTCAAAAAGACAGAACAAGATTGGGATTTTTAATATAATTATTTATAAGAGCATTTTACACTTCAATCACTAACAGTACATATTAGTACAAATTAAAAATCACCAATTGTTTCAATACAAAGCACTTTATTAGTGCATCATAATCTAAGCTGTTCAAATAGTAAATTATTTATACACAGCCAATTTTTAAGAAAACAATGTGTAGCTAATGTTTTTATAAATGTCTAATTTTAATTATAAATCAGTATATTAAATAGGTTTTATTGCACTAGATTATAGTTATGGCAGTTGTGATCTTTAAGCATAATGCAAGGGGCCCCCCAAGTTCATGGATTTTTATTTTGCGATCCTCTATTATTCACGGATGACACCCTGGATGCACCCAAGAATGTCTGTGGGTAGTTTTAAAGCTGCTGCCATTTTAACGACTGGGACAGGGAGCCATTCGTTCTGGAGATAGTAATTGCCTTTACCGGTTTTGTAAATATGTGTCTACACATACACACACACACACACACACACACACATACAAATAAATAAAAATTGGAAATCCTCTCACAAATAATCAGAAACAAATTTATTGAAAATGTGACAGTCTACCCTCAAGTCCGTGCTTCAGTATACAAACGAAAACCCCGCTTTTACGAAAAAAAATTACAATATTTTTTTGTAAGCAGTGTGTTGTAGTGCAGGCTAGTGTGTGGCAACGTGTTGTTATGGAGGAAGAAATTGATGAATCATGCCTCTATCACACACACTAACAAGAACGTACCTCCCTTTATATGATGGTAATTAATGGGAAAATGGCTTCGATTTACAAAAGGTTTTTAAGGAATGTACAGTATTGCTTTCAGAAACGGAAACACTTCTGTATTTGTAAAAAGATTCCGTTCATCATTATTTAAATATACGCAGTGGCTATACAGCTGTCGGTTGAATAGCCTGGTGTTGCAAATTCTTCGCACTTGTCCACCAGATTTTCTCTTAGTAGGTACTAGTTTTCTGCTAGATCTTTCTGATTAGCACTAGAAAAGTATAGCCAGAATTTCCAATAATGTTGGAATTGTATTCCGAACATTATTAAAATATATTTAACACCAGGATTATTACCATGTGTATCTGAGTACAGGTACAGTATTGATATCTCTGGACAGGATAAAATTACCACAAGCTGGGCTTCAACCTGACCTGGCCAAATCGGTGTACAGTACAGCCAGTCAGATGTCAACATGAAGTGACAGGTAGGTCCATCGTCGAGCAGGTGGCTAGCGTCCCTGAGATCGGAATGCAGTATGTACACTAAACTTGTACGTATACAGAAATTTTTATTTTGTTATGCTTTCATCATAACTATTTACAGTATACAGTATATGTTTTTGTTATTGTTGTTTGTATGCCTACATTTTAAGTTTGGATGTTAAAGTGTATAGTTAATGTATGTTTTAGGTATGAATTGAGTGAAATTTATAAATTGGAGTTGGTAACTGGCAGGAATTCAGTTTCAGAATTGGTAACATTGTTTAGGTAATTAACTGGATTTTCCAATTTTGCCCACCGTAAATAAGTGTACAGTTTGTATAAAATAACTTCTATAGAAACAAACTACACAAGCGGTATAAACAAACACATTTTGTTCTGAAAACTTCTGGTTCTTGTCAAGTGCATGGTACATACGATGGTCATTGATGGCGGTGGGTCGGCTCAACATAACCTGACCACGAAGCTTTATTAACTAAAAGCTATATTACCTAAATAATACCTTACATGAACTATTAGGCACCACAGCTAACAAATGTACAAGAAAACACACCTACCTACATAAACATACATACACGAATATAAAAAAATAATTGATAATGATTTGTATTATTACATGTCTGCAAGCAGATTCTACTAATTCAGGACAAGGGTCCAGTTACATATAAGTCTACAGTTATTAATATGTATGCTTATAGATTCATGGTTCAATAGACTGGTTATCTATGTAGCCGTCCCGGCTGAGGAGACTACCAGGCTATTCAACTGAAGACGGCTGAATAGCCACTGCGTATAATATATTAAATGCCCAGGAATGTTCACTAGTGGTGAGCCTTTCTATGTACATGTCTAATAGTATTTATATTTATATTTTTTGTTATACAGTACGGTATTAGTTACCTCGTAAATTACCTGTTTGATATTCTAAGGATTTCATGAGGTAAATACTTTTTGTGTAAGAGCTATGCATGACATCTTGTGTGTTATAAAATGGGCTGCAAAGATGAGTATGTTGACTACTGTAGAATTCATGCAATGTTCACTTGTAGATACCAAAATATATTAAGTTTTTAGACATATTTAAATATATGAGTATAATGTCCATTATATACAAGAAAGGTCATATTACTTGTTTCTGGCATAAATAGCAATAATGAATATTATATCAACCAATTTTAAATTCTGAATATGATGATCAGCTTGTAACTCGTCACAATATGTACAGGGTACAGCATTTTCTTGACTATTACTGTACTAATAATATACAATATATAACCTTACTTATTGGCTAATCATGAAACTGATGGTGCCTGCATGATGGAAGGGTATCTTGAGTCTGTCTTAATGAAGGTACAGTACATTCATTGTAGATATGTTAACTTCGTTTTTATTAAAATTGTCTTAATAATTGATACTGTATGTAGATCCTTTGGTGCAAAACGTTTTTAATGTTATTGAATGCGACCTTCATGGCAGAATCAATCATTTTATGATAGACCTAGGTGCATTTTGCAATACAGATCCTCCCCAACTTACGATGGGGTTAGGGACCCAAATCCAGGACGTAAGTTGAAATGGTCGTAAGTTGAAAATGCTTAAATAATACATAGAAAATCTAAAATGGGTGTCTCTTTTTCTTCTCAGCACCATAAAACTTTCACTTTTAGGCTTGCCAGCCATTTTAAAGTGAATTACAAACGAAAATTTTTGTCTGTGTACTGACGTTGGGACTTGAAAATACGTAATTTGACAAAATTTTGGTACGACTGAGGCAGGTCGTAAGTGCGGGTGGTCGTAAGTCGAATAGGTCGCAAGTCGGGGAGGAGCTGTATTTGTGTTATAGGACTGCCAGATGCAGTTATTTTTCTGTATCTGCTAAGAGGCTCTTCACAGGTTGTTTAGAATGCTTCCTCGCAGTTAGCTTTCTAAGGATCTTATTATTGTTGAGCTCTGAAGGACCAAAGAATGCAATGTTATCTAAAAATCATTTATTACATTTACAAACTCCAAAATACAGTACTGTACCTGTATACTATATCAAATTTATGTGGATTAATTTTATTATATATAGTATGTTAAGTTTTTCAATGATGAATTAAATGAAGTTTATAAGAAAAACATTTATTAAAAGTACTGTTCAGTACATGTACAGGTGTATGGCTTGAAATACTGTATAATTCTTTTGGGGAGTCAGAAACATGCTGTGCGAGTGTAATAGAAAGTGAGTGAGACCCTGAGTTCACTGGTTACGGGATGTGAAAATATGAAGTACAGGTATTTTATTTCCTATATTATTTTGGTCAACCATTTAGGTTTACAGTAATATATTTTGTGTATGCATTTACCAATAAGTAAAACTGCACTTTGTATCAAAATTTATTTTAACAAAGTAAATGGTGAATCAGGTAGAGGAATGGGATTCATGAAAAATACATAGCATATAGACCAATTACTTTTGTTAATTGTTAATTATTTGTATTTCTTGATTTGAATCTTTGTAATGTATGCACTAAAGATTAAAAGAGACCAATACTAATTGTAGCCTTTATTCTTCATTTCCTTAGAAATGAAATTAACAATAATGGTTATGGATTTTGAAGATTATGCTTTCCATAAAACCCAAGGAAGTGTACAGTATTTAAAGTTAGATAGACAGAGGGGAGCAAACACCCAAGCCACTAGACCTCATCATAACAAACGAGGAGGGTTTGGTGGCCAAACTGGAACACCTTGCCCCAGTTGGCACCAGTCACCATATAGTGTTGTCATTCAGATTTAACTGTTACCTAGTTCAAGACAGGGCCAGGCCAAGGTGCAAATATTACAGGGGAAATTACAACGGGATGAGGGGTATCCACTGGCCTGACTCATTAAGGCACAAAAACGCAGACACTACGCTGAATATCATAACTAGTAAAGTGACCCATTTGATCGATAAATTCATACCCACGACCAAACCCAGTGCCTCTAGGAATACGAGGGGATCCCTACATGTGAACCATGCAGTGGTCGACAAAGTTAAGAAGAAAACCCAGAAATTCAAGACGTGGGTTGGGTCAAATGATGAGCAGGACAGGAGGATGTATGCAAGAACCAGAAACCAAGCAAAGATAGAATGTAGAAGGGCTGAAAAGGACTTCCAGAGGCTGGTTGCAAGCGAGGTCAAGTCAGGTCGTCAAACCTCAAAGGCGTTGAACAGCAATGAGAGGATGCGAATAACCTTCCTGCGTTTGAGAACAGACAGTTCGACACAGCACTGACCCACATTGTGTTCACAGAAGAGGGTATTAGAAATAAACTATCAAAGCTACAGGTCCACAAGAGTCCCGGCCCTGACATGGTGCATCCTAGAGTGCTAAGAGAGTTGAGCAACGAGCTTGCCGAGCCCCTGAAGATCCTGTTTTGTAAATACCTGGATGAACGAAAGGTCCCCAGTGAATGGAAAGTGGCTTATGTGAGTCCTATCTTCAAGAAGGGCAATCGTCACTCCACGAACAACTTTTGACTGGTGAGCCTGACCAGCATAATATGTAAAGTATCAGAGATGCCGCGATGGAACATCTACTACGAAACAACCTTGTAAAGGATTGCCAACACGGTTTTATGCCGGGGCGCTCCTGCTTAACACAATTGCTCAAGGTATTAGATATTTGGACCCATATTCTGGAATGGGGTGGTAATATCGACATTATTTACCTAGATTTTGCCAAGGCTTTCGACAGTGTACCCCACAAAAGGCTGAAAATCAAACTGGAAGGGTACAGAATTCGGGGTTAATGTCCTAGCGTGGATAGACGACTTTCTACATGACCGCAAGCAGTGTGTGGTGATTAATGGCACGAAATCATCATCCGTACCTGTCACAAGCGGGGTACCACAGGGCAGTGTATTGGGCTCGCTGTTGTTTGTTTGTTTCATAAATGACATGTCTGACGTTGTACAATCCTCCATACAAATGTTTGCCGACGACGCCAAGTTATTTCAGGAAATCAAGAACCAAGCGGACTGTGAAGAGCTGCAGAAGGACCTTTGTGGGCTCCAAGAATGGTCGAAGAAATGGCTGCTGAGATTCAATGTCACGAAGTGTAAGAGGATGCACCTGGGGCGTACCAACGGTAAGGAGGCGTATCATATGTCCCAACGGGATGAAGAAACTGCACTATCTGAGACTGAATGTGAGAAGGACCTAGGTGTGTATGTTGACAATGAGCTGAAGTTCTCGGGCCATTGCGAGAAGAAGGTAAATCAGGCAAATAAATTATTGGGTCTTATAAGGCCGTTCAGATATCTAGACGGTCCGTACCTCGTAACGATCTTCAAGAGTGAAGTGCTTCCCCATCTGGAGTACTGTCACCCCGTCTGGTCCCTGAGATATGCTAGGGACTGTCAGTTGGTTGAAAATGTTCAAAGGAGGGCCACCAGACTGGTGGCTGCCCTTCGGCACTTCAGCTACCCTGAGAGATTGTCGCGCCTGAACTTGCCTAGCTTATACTACAGACGGGTAAGGGGTGACTTAATAGAGGTATATAAGCATCTCAAGGGGCACTACTCAGTCGAGTGTCCTTACTTGGAGCTGGCGGACGCTCGCCCCACAAGGGGTCAAAGCTCAAGATTGAAGAAGCCGCAAGTCCAGAAAACTGTGAGGGCAAACTTTTTCGGAGTGAGAGTTGTGAACTCTTGGAACAATCTACCAGAAAGTGTTGTGACGGCACCAAGTGTGAGCTCTTTCAAGACACTGGAGCGGGTTCAGGTACATTCAGGAGCCGGTGCATGCCCAGTACTTGCCAACAGTGCGTAACAGTGACGTGACCGATCGCCCAAGCGGCTAACGAGCCGATCAGTGGTGAAGAGGATAAAAGTAAAAGTAAGTAGTACAGTATTACTATAGTTATCAATACTCCATGTCCATGCTTTATGATGGAGCAAGAGAAAATGTACATGTTGCACGGGAGCCAAGTTTATTCTGGCCATTATATATAAATTGTAATGTTATCTATGTACTGTACATTCAGTATACACAGTATACTGTATATAAGTTAATATATAGAAAACTCGGGCTCCTTGACCCAGGAACGGGACTTATTCTAGAAAGATTTTTATTCTTTATCCACTGGCGGTAACTGTTTCTTGTGCAAACGCTTCGTTTTATAGTTTGATCACGTAGGTTCATTTTTTTTCGTTTAGGTTAGGAAGGGTAGGTTGTTTTACTGTTTGTTACACTGTCGCAATTTTACTTGCAATTGTTAGACGTTTGTAACACTGCTTCTAGCAGCCGTGAACAGCAGAAGAAATATTTGAGCTAAAAATATTGATAGAAATAAGGTAATACGGTTTTTACGAAATTTCCCCGTCTGTGGTGTATTAATATTGGAAGAGAAATAAGCCATAGCTCAAAATCGAAGCATTTACACATGAAACAGTTACCACCATTGAATAGAGCACAGTAAATGACTAGTACTTGTCAACAGTGCGTGACAGAGAAGTGACCAATCGACCAAGCGGGCTAACGAGCCGATCAGTGGTGAACAGGATAAAACAAAATAACTAGATATCTCCTTGCTGAGTCGAGGAGCCGGTGGTTTTATACATTTCCCCAACGTTATCATGATCAAGTGTACCCAAGACACTGGCAGTACCCTAGGTCATGCAGTATACTGAACTGTGCGAAGCTTTTATGAAGATTACACTAGGCCGCCACATCTGTCACCCACTCGGCCGCCACACATGTCACCAGGCCGCCACACACCTGTCATCCAATCGGCCGCCACACCTGTCACCAATTCTCCACACCTGTCATCTACTCGGCCGCCACAATTGTCATCCATTTGGCCGTCACCCGCTCGGTCACAACACCTATCACCTGCTTGGTCGCCACACCTGTCACCCGCCTGGCCGACACACCTGTCACCTGCTCGACCGTTACACCTGTCATCCAATCGGCCGCCACACCTGTCACCCATTTAGCCACTACACCCGTCATTCAGCCACTACACCTGTCACCAGCTCGGCCGCCACACCTGTCACCAATTCAGCCTCCACACCTGTCACCCACGACCACCACACCTGTCACCCACTAGACCGCCACACCTCCCGCTACCCACTCTGGGCTGGTTAAGTTCTGACTTTGTTATGTGTCCAATTTTCTTTTAAAATTTTCAGAGTGAACAGTGAGCGGGTGTAATATATCTCCTGTATACTGAGTGTACACCTGTATTGTCTTGCAGCGATCCTGATTATACATTTTAGTTTAGTCTGCTGTAAATCTTAGAGCCTGCTGTAAGTCTTAGAGCCTGTTGTGAGCCTTAGAGCCTGCTGCAAGCCTTAGAGCCTGCTGTAAGTCTTAGAGCCTGTTGTGAGCCTTAGAGCCTGCTGCAAGCCTTAGAGCCTGCTGTAAGTCTTAGAGCCTGCTGTAAGTCTTAGAGCCTGTTGTAAATGCTTTTGTCTGCTTTAAACAATACATCCAGCTGTAATTCTTAAAGCATGTTGTATAAATATAGTCAGCTGCAAGATTTTTTTTTAGCTTGCCGTAAACAATAGACAGTTCTAAGAGCTTTAGACAGCTGTAAACAAGACAGGTAGCCGTAAAGATAAACACCAGGCCATACTTCCTAGTTTATTACTCAGTAAAACACAAACACGGCCTCTGCGGGCAAGATATTATCGTTTTACTAAAATGAAAATAAACTGTAAAATCCAGATTCTGCTTGACGATTGCTGGCAGCCAGTAGCTCACCCGACTCCCTCCCTCCCGCCCTCCTGGAGCAAAAATTATCGCGCCATATTTAAGAGTATGAGATGAGTGAGTGCTGATGCCAGAGAAGTGGGCGTGCGGAAGACTTGTGGGCGTGCGGCAGACTTGTGGCCGCCACGCCTGACGTAATGACCAAGCTAGACGTGTTTACGTTCCTGCCGGGACCAGCCATCATCAGGGCTGCAGGAGTTAGGGAACCTTCAGCCCCGTGCTAACTTACACAGGAAGGTGCCCGCTTACGCTTACTCTGACCAAAATGAATTTGCAGGTCCTTTAAAAAGCACTTTCTACAGCCCCTGGAGGATGGGAAGCTCACTCACCTACTTCAGTAACGTGTAAATAACACACTGGTCCAGGAGTTGCGCTGAATTTATAAAGTTACACATTTTACCTAAACAAATATATCTTTCTTACAGTTTACCAATAAATTGTCTATTTCCTCCAGTACTTAATGTAGTTATTGTGATCGTTATATAGCAAATATTATTATATACGATTTAAAATATGTTACGATATCGGAACGTTAACAACTTAAGAGTCAGAGACAAAACTCCGATGAAGGTTATTGGTGCTTGAACCTTATAGCCGTAACGCTTCAATATCGTACCGTTATTTCATACGGTGGAGGTTACGGTATCAGGATAGTAACGACCTAAGTGGATACCTAAACTAACCTGTCCTAACCTAACCTAACCAGATCTAACCTAAACTAACCTGTCCTAACCTAACCTAACCTAACCAGATCTAACATACACTAACCAGTCCTAACCTAACCTAACCAGATCTAACAAACTATCCTGTACTAACCTAACCTCATCGTTCCCCAAATAAGGTTAGGGTGTTTATTCTTTAAGTGAAAAATAAACTGAGGTGGTGATTCTTCAGGTGATCCCAGAAGTGTGATCCGAGCCAAAAGGTAAAAAATTATACACAACCTCCTGCCAACACAGACGCCACAACAATAATATAATACACAACCCTTATAACCAGCGTCCACTCACAACAACCGTAATTATCATAATCACTAGTTCTAACAGCACAACTAAAGGGGGGGGGGAGAGATCGGCTCAGGGTCACATCTAATATGCTGCTGTGAACGGTCGCCTGGCCCCCCAACACCAAAACATTGCAGCATTATCCGGAATATTTGAATAAACAGATTAACTCTACTTGTAATGTGACGAAAGTGACCAGAGAGCGAACATAACACCATGGAATTTAAAGTATTCGGGAAAGCTTAACTGACCTCAGATTGTTATAGAGGAGTATTATAATTATTCCCTGGTGTGTGTGTGTGTTGGCTGTATCGCGTTGTTATAAATGGTGTGGGCACAGCATGGAGAATATCTATTCTACTTACTGGTATTGACAAGAGGGGTCACCTGAAGATAAGACACCCCATCTTATTTCACCTGAAGAATAATCACCCTAACACTAAACCTAACATAATCTAACTCAATCAAATCTAACCTATCTTACCCTAACCTATCCCCCAGGTAGGGTTAAGGTGGTTAATCTTCAGATGAAATAAGCTGGGGCTAATCTTCAGGTAGATTAAGCTTGGGTCTAATCTTCAGGTGGAATAAGCTGAGGTCTAATCTCCAGGTGGATTAAGCTTGGGGCTAATCTTCAGGTGAAATAAGCTGGGGTCTAATCTTCATGTGTAATAAGCTGGAGCTATTCTGGTGGATTAAGCTTGGGTCTAATCTTCAGGTGGAATAAGCTGAGGTCTAATCTTCAGGTGGATTAAGTTGGGGCTAATCTTCAGGTGATCCAACAAGATGGTTTCAAGGTCCTCCCTTTGGATGTCGCAGATTTACACGCTGATGTCTCCTACCCAAACCTTGTTCCTTGTGCTGATGAGGATCACATTACCAGCATCAAACTCGACAAGTTACATACATCACTGCTCAGCCTATACAAGTCAAGCAGAAAGACGGGATTGGAGTGAAAAGGCCCAATTAGGAGCCAACAGTATTGGCTGTGAAGCGAATTCCCTTTATTTAAAGGGAAGTTGTAAAAAAAAAATTAGTAACGTTATTTTCATGGTAAAGTAAATCATCAACAGAATCACAAAGTCCCGATTTATATTTGTCAAATGAAAAGTTAAAAAGAATTGGATTGCTTTTAGGTAACTCAATTATACGATCACAAGCAACGTGCTTCTCTGAAAAGGATACGACGATAACATAGACATGTGAAACATGCCAACTAAATGTAAAAATATAGCAACCTCCACACAGGTCAAAGAAACACGCCAGGAGGTATGCAAGACGTAACACCCACCAACATATAAAAAGAGGCACGTGTGGGTAGAATTTCAACGTACAGTATTACACAGGCGAAGGAAGAGTAGTGTCAGCGGGCCGTGAGCTGGGTGTCTCCAACATTATGCTGAAGAGTTGGTACTTAACTAAACCACCTCCAGCTCGGCCCAGCAGGATAATAAACCAGCAAGTGACAGACAAAATTACATCACAAACTATATAAGTGGCGACGCGCTTCTCGAGCGTAAACAACATTATGTCATCAGGCGTGCGGGGGATGCAGGAGCCAGTGCGAGGGAGTTACTGCACTTGTCTGGTCATCCACACAACCTCAATTATCGCTAACTTTCAGCATGATTTGGGTCTGGCATCACCGCAGGCGTTCGTGGGGCGGCGTAATGATGTCAGTCAGCCTTTGAGAACGGCATGATGAGCTGTTTCAAGAAGTTAACGTTATTAGGGGAATTTGCATCTTATTCCTGAGGAAGTGAGTCTTTTCTTTCTTCTGGCGCTTGTCTGATGTAAGTACCAAATAGTTATGTAGAGTGTGTGTGTGTGTGTGTGTGTGTGTGTGTGTGTGTGTGTGTGTGTGTGTGTGTGGTGTAACCATTATTGTTTTCACTACATTAACGTACAATACAAGACAGGCGTGACAAGAGACCTTCAGGTGTTCCCTCTACTCGGAAAACAAAGATTATAAACAGAAAAGGTCTGAACGTAGACAAGTAAGACGGATCACGTGAAGATTAGGCACCCGAGCTTATTTTACTGATTAAACAACCTGACACCAACCTAACCTAACACCACCAGGTAGCATTTGGGTGTTCAATCATCAGGTGTAACAATCTAGGGGGTTTAATCTTCAGGTGATAAAATCAGACTCCGAGGAAGAAAGACCCACATATCAGATATTCGTGACATTAAAGAGTGACAGTAATGACAGGTTGTGGTGTGAGGAGGTCATGCAGCACACACACAGTAAGTCAGAGGCTCAAGGTTCACTATAACACGTAACATGTAAATATCTGTAGACAAAGAGAAACGGGATAACCTAACCTAACCTTTGGTACAAGTGGCAGGATGGAGAAATTATCTGTGGCCATTATTAGTATATACTCCAATTGTTTTGTTTAGTTCATCCTCGCCTCACCCACCCACCTAACAGGCGTGAGTCATACTAGACATGCGAACACACACACACAACTGCTCATGAGATTAATGTATCACCTTATAAACAGAATTAAAGGTTACAGACGCTCTATATCAGTGACCTGAATCTGTGATGTGAAATGAGTTTATCAGTGATGGCGTTTTTTTTTTAGGGAAGTAAACAATTGCTTAACAGGATCAAAGGATTTAACAGAGAACCTATAGATCCAAGTGAATGAGTCGCGTTATCTATTCTAATTAGGTTAGTGAGGGTGCCACTGTCACCTGCTGAGGCTACACAAAACAAACGGGGAGTGTGAGCGGACAGACGCGACGCCACATCCGACGAACTGATCAAATAACCGAACGGTAGATAAAACAGGTCGGTTAACGGCAGAAAAAAAAACTAATCTGCATTGTAAGCAGGGATCGAGATGGGTAAATAACATATTGGAACCAACGTGAAGTGATGACAGCCAGCCACTGTGTATTATGGCGTTCACATCCCCTAACATATGAGTCACGTAGATTGTGTTGAAAAGTAACCAGGAAGGAGGGACCATTATAAGTGAGCGAGAAACACAACATAAACACCCGGTAGAAAGTTTATAGAGTGACAAGTAAAGAATCAGCGAAAGAAAGGCCCAGGGATAAAATTAAGGGGGGTAATCTCCTATTCTTGAGGCCATAACTTGTGATATATGTTGCTGACTTGGTCCTCCGCGCCAGTCGTAAACAGTGTCCAGTCAGAGCCGAGATGAAACAGCTGACGGAGAGGTGTGAGTTCCGGTTAAATCTATACGAGAAAAAATCTGGTTTTATTCATCTTCCACACACACAAGGGCAGTCCTCACCAGTCATCCTCCACACACACAAAGGCAGTCCTCACCAGTCATCCTCCACACACACAAAGGCAGTCCTCACCAGTCATCCTCCACACACACAAAGGCAGTCCTCACCAGTCATCCTCCACACACACAAGGCAGTCCCACCAGTCATCCTCCACACACACAAAGGCAGTCCTCACCAGTCATCCTCCACACACAAAGGCAGTCCTCACCAGTCATCCTCCACACACACAAAGGCAGTCCTCACCAGTCATCCTCCCACACACAAAAGCAGTCCTCACAGTCATCCTCCACACACACACACACACAGTCACATCACACACACACACACACACACACACACACACACACACACAGTCCTCACCACTCACCCTCTAAATTAACCAATCCTCACCACCACACACTCAGACAGCCTTCACTACTCACCCTCTAAACACACAGACAGTCCTCACCACTCAACCTCAGGTCACGTTAACACTCCTTGCCACAGTCAGAGACAGTCCAGTCGCGGTCTGACCACGTCCATCTGTCCCAGAAGAAAAGCCTCCCCGAAGGCTGAGTCAATCTCAATCTCTCCCCCAGCCAACCGAGCCTTCTTCAACAACACCTGCCCCTGCCTGGCCTCACCTGGCTGCAACACAGCAATCCCGGCCGTCTCCTAACTCAACTACAACTGGGCCTCCTCCCCGTCTCTACTCAGACGCTGTCAGACCTTGTGCCCCCAACAACCCCCCTCTGGTGACACGACACAGATCATTTCCCTCTTACCAGAATTTACCAACCATACTGAAAGACTCTTTGATATACTCTGTACCGCCATCTCCAACCTACACAGACTACCCCTGCCTCCAGCTGCTACCCAGTCACCCCCTTCTTCTCGTTTGACACAACCTGGTAGCCCCCGCGTGCCCCTCATGCTCACGGCCTACTCCACCGTCGCCTGGCACCACTGCTGGTTTCCACACCGAGCCTTCCCCGTGCCCGGCTGCCCCCGTTCACCCACCGTGCGCTCATGAACCCGAGGACATCACCCCCGGCCCCCACCCGCGTGCCGGCACCTGGGGCCCATCCACTCCAGTTCTCCACATCAATTGACCACCATGCGGACATGCGAGTGGACTACGTATCTACGCCAAGAAGGACGTCCCCTACCAACCTCTCGACATCCCCCTTGAAGCCGACACTACCGACGTACACGCCATCACAATCACACCAAAAGGCATGTCCCTCAATATTGTCAATGCCTATGGCTACGGCCTGGCACTTGACATTATTAGGGACCTGCCACGCTTTGCCATAAACAGATAAATTGTACCGGGAAATTTCCCCCCCACACACTCATCATTCTGTCACTTTATGTAACTTGCTGACAAAACCCATGACCCTTCAGGCTTTTACGCCCTTAATGCATGAGTCATAAAGGCAAGCATGAACTCCGCATGCTTCCCAGTTGGGCGCTGTAAACGCTTCTGCGCTTCACCGTGCACAGGATGTAAGGGGATGCCCAATAAACTAGCCCCGTCCGGGGCAATCTAAAAAAAAAAAAATAATCAGAGACAGTCACACGAGCCGCCTCCCCGGACATTTTTTCCCTCTGGTCGACAACTGCTCTGTTGACTTATTCATTGACGGCAAAAATTCAATTAAAGGATAAACTCTTTGTTACTAGAGGCAGCTCCGGCCTTGCTATTGACCTACCAACCAGACTTAGAGCGTCGTCCAACTAAACCAAGAGGATGTATGTAAATTATCGTCCCTTTCTTTGTTCTGAGGATGTAGTGTCCATCTGTGTCTGTAAGTTAAAGTTTCATGTCATCGTTTCGTCTTTACATAAACAAACATTTAAACTGCAATATGAACCGTACTTGTCAGCTTAATGGCGGTTGGTCTGTTCTTTGTTAATTTGTTATGACCTTTACTGTCCAGTGTAAGTACAGGAAGAAACCGGAGTGCCCGAAGAAAGCCTGTGATGCGTGGGAGCTCAACACTGGATAACATCCTTCTCATAATCTGATCCTAATCGGGCTCGAACCCAGGACACAATGGAGGAGGAGGGGGGTGATTCTCGCTTTGCCGTTTTAACACCAACACCTGACCTGTCGAATATTGATTTTATGTTCATACACAAGGAAGAATTATATCCCTACAATATTATTATTAGTGTTTATAGAAGCTCACACTGTTGGTTTAGTTCGTTTAGCTTGTTTTCGAATTTCAGGAGGACCTGAACCAGGAAATCGAAGGTGTACAGTACAGGAGACTTGTGGGTAATCCGTCCGTGTGTGAGTATCGGTAACAATGGCTCAACTGGATTATTTCAGGGATAAGTTTATGTCTTATCAGATATCAAACATGAGTGACAATAACTACGAGTGTAATAATAATAATAATAATAATAATAATAATAATAATAATAATTAACGGTTTATTGAAAAAGTCGACAGCCCGAAGGCTGAAAATATACATTAGACAAAAATGACTTATTACATACAAAGACATGGGGTGGGTGGGTCGTTTAACAAAAGCTTTCATTACTAAAAGAAGGAGGAACAATGATTGAACATAAAAATTATTATAGTGTGTGCGTGTGTGTGTGTTTTGCCTCCAGATCTCTGGTATAAGACAGAGATGAGAACAGATAAAAAAAAACACCATCAGCTCCAGCGGGTTAGTCAGACAGTTCTCTCAGTCAGTATTCAGAGCTGACTGACGCACCCTGATAGAGTGAAATAAAACAGTCATGTGTGAGGTGGTGGCCGGGGAGTGTAGCAGGGGAGGTGCCGTGAAACATGCCAGACAAGAGAGCATTTTTTATTGAGTCGCCACACCCTACCACACTACCACACCCCGCCACACCCTACCACACCCCGCCACACCCTACCACACCCTAACACTCTATTACACCCCACCACACAGAGACATAGACAACCAGACACACATACACGCACCTGACTCGTGTTTGATATAACGTGTTGATTAAAAATTTACACTTATGATCGCTGTCACAATAAACCAATTCTACTGAATTATTTACATAATTTTCCTCATCAATACAAAATACCGCTTCAAAAACGAATTATTTAATAAATTCATCCCGGCGTAAATACGATACATCATAGTTGACTGCATATGTTCACTTACAGTCAAGTCAGTAACAAAATTGTTAGGTCATGTTTGGCAGCAGTGAGGTTCAGGTAGGTGAAGGAGACAATAATTTTCACAAGTTTTCACACTGATTTTTCTTTGTAGCAGTGGATATTTTTATAGTTATTTTGAAACATCGTATAATTAGAACCAATATTTGCCGGCTATAAACCAACCACATATATGACCCTGGACCCATAAGAAGATGCTAGTCGAAAGAATTCTGGACATAACTGTACTGTACAGTATATGGCTGTATCTCTGGTTGAAATAGTATTTTACTCCCTGTGAACTCCTGTCCTGGCTGACTGGCTGGTTAACAGACTGTCCCATTTTTGCCCGCAATTTCCTGTCCTCGCTACTCACTTCCCACCAGATGCGCCACACTGTTATACGCTTCATTAGTACAACACCAACAAAGAGCATTATTAAGCTTAGCTCACGTACTGTACACACTTTTGGCACCTCAGGACTTCATGCTAGAAATTTTTCATGAACACACTCACATACACAATGCACCCCCACACATACACACACGCATGCACATAATACACCTCTACACACACATAATACACCCCCATCCCCCCCACACACACACGTCAACACGTATGAACGAGTTGCTGCACCACGTGACCTACGTGACCTCACAGTAGGGCAAGAGACCAGCCCGGGCCATCAACTGTAAACTATAATTTGTATGTCCAATTCATGTTCCTTCTCCTTTTAGTAATAAAATCTTTTGTTAAACGACCCACCTACCCCATGGCTTTGTATGTAATAAGTCATTTATGTCCAATGTATATTTTCAGCCTTCAGGCTGCTGAACCTTTTCCAATAAACCGTTAATTATTATTATTATTATTATTAGTAGTAGTAGTATGATTATTATTATTACTATTGTTATTATAATACACAAACACGCACAAATATACATAATATATGCACGCTCACACATTAGTTTGTCTCTTTACTCGGCCATTACCGACAGCAGGCCTCAGCCACGACCGCCACAAATCACTTATTTCAAAGCTAATATTTCACCACTCAAATATTCATTAAAACACACCGAAAGCTTTATTTGTTCTGCTTGTCGATTAACACAATACATTTGCTAATATTTATTTTGGTTATCTATAAGAGCATGAATTAATATTTTCCTAAAGTGAGTTACATTTTTTACCTCAGAGTTATACCGTTAGACCGGATAGTAGTTAATGGATGAAGTGTGTCGTGGTCATGAGGCGGTTGTTAATTGGCTTTAGGTACAGAACAGTCATAAGAGATTATAAGTAAAGATTAAAAACAGTCACTGATAAAGATACACACACACACACACACACACACGCACAGGAGAAACACACAAGGAACGGGAACACAAGATAAAATAAAAAACACACAAACAAACAAAAGAAACAAACGAACACACACAAGAAATAAGCAAGACAAACAAACCTAAAGACAAAAACGAAATAACACACTTAACAAACAAACAAACAAAAACACTCAACAAACAGTCGACAGCAGCATTCGTGTACTGTTTGTTGACTACTGGCCTGCCATGAGAGGAGGCTGGGGTAGTACTGCAGGCCCGGTGGACACACTTAATGAACTAGAAAGTCTTGAGTCAGGTCGAAAGCCACTTCCTCCTACAATGTTTCTCATCCTCAGTTTACCCAGATCATAAACTGTGTCAATCAAGCAAGTAACTTTCAAGCTAATTATTCCTCCTGTCAGCACTGGAGAAATTAACCTCCCCCCCTCCCCGAAGACGGACTTCCCCGAACTCTCCAAAGTTGGATAATTACTTTCACCGGTTTTTTTTATTTATTTATTTTTATTTCGCTGTTGTTTCGCCTTTTTTTTGCTCTCCCCTTTCTTTCAATGTGTACCTTTTTTATAGTATGTCCAATATTTCGAGAATATACAGCAACTTGCAGAGCTCTCTCTCTCTCTCTCTCTCTCTCTCTCTCTCTCTCTCTGGTAGTACAACTGGAGTCTATAGGTTGCTGTTTGGATCATCTCAAGGTTATAGATCCTCTCCCCCGCCCCCCCTCTCTTCAAGTTTAGTTCATCTGATGGTCAATCCCGCTACGAGGGGGGATTATTAGAGTTATCTATAATTTTTTTAATGTTAAAGTGAACTAACCTGGGGGGAGGGATCTTCAGGTGATCAGGGTGGACAATACCGAACTACTGTACCTGAACTAAGCCTCGTCCAAAAGCAACAACATCATTATTGTTAACTATTATCCTACTTGCTGTTTGTCGCGGTTTGGTTGTGTCCAGATGTAAATACTAGTTGGTAACGAGCGGGATAACGAGGCTAACGCTATTGAAATGTTGCTGGTGATGATGAGTTTAGCCTGGTGAGGAGAGAAGGGGGTGTGGTGGTGATGGTGAGGAGAGACAGTGTGATGATGGTGAGGGAGACAGTGTGGTGTTGGTGAGGGGAACAGTGTGATGATGGTGAGGGGGAACCAGTGTGGTGATGGGAGACAGTGTGATGGTGGAGACAGTGTGATGATGGTGAGGGAGACAGTGGTGTTGGTGAGGAGACAGTGTGATGATGGTGAGGGGAACCGTTGATGATGGTGAGGGGAGACGGTGTGGTGTTGGTGAGGAGACAGTGTGATGATGGTGAGGGAACAGTGTGATGATGGTGAGGGGAGACAGTGTGGTGATGGGAGACAGTGTGATGATGAGGTGAGGAGGAGACAGTGTGATGATGGTGAGGAGACAGCGTGATGGTGAGACAGTGTGATGATGGTGAGGGAGACAGTGTGATGATGGTGGGGGAGACGGTGGTGATGGGAGACAGTGTGATGATGGTGAGAGGAGACAGTGTGATGATGGTGAGGGAGACAGTGTGATGATGGTGAGGAGACAGTGTGATGATGGTGAGGGAGACAGTGTGGTGTTGGTGAGGAGACAGTGTGATGATGGTGAGGGGAGACAGTGTGGTGATGGTGAGCTGGGAGTCAATATAAGTTGGTGGTCAGGTAATCGGCAATAGAGACACGAGGGAGGGGGGGAGGGGAGGGAGGGAGGGAGGGAGGGGGAAGTGGGTGTTAGGGAGATACCACCTGTGACCTCCTCTATAATGCCACACCAAATAACTTCCCACGAAAGACCTCTCTCTCTCTCCTCCTCTCTCTCTCTCTCTCTCTCTCTCTCTCTCTCTCTCTCTCTCTCTCTCTCTCTCTCTCTCTCTCTCTCTCTCTCTCTCTCTCTCTCTCTCTCTCTCTCTCTCTCTCTCTCTCTCTCTCTCCCTCTCTCTCTCCCTCTCTCTCCCCTCCTCCTCTCTCTCTCTCTTATTGTCTACCACACAACCACCTACTCCCACCCACACACACACACACATCCACCTATACACACAATCACCTAATCACCCACATACGTACACCTACACACACACACACACACACACACACACCTACCTACACACATACACACATCAATACACCCCCCCCTACACACCCACCCAAACACACACTCATGAAGTATTGCCTATTGTCTGGGACGGCAGCCAACTCTACCCATCTTTTCAGTCACATTCGGGGAAAAAATTATATCCATTCTCTGGACCAAATTTAGCAAATATTTGGTTAATAAAATGGCAGTAAAAATCTAACGTCCACCCCTACCCTGAGGCAACCGGCGGGACCCTACCACAGTTCTTGTCAATTATATTATGTCTTGGTGAAATTTGCCAACTATTTTATTGATAGATAAATAGGTTGATAGATAGATAGATAAATAAATAGAGTATACGGTATAAGAGACGTTCCAGCTTGCCACTCCGTGGAACAACAACATGTAATTGCATTAAGTCAACACAGACCTCCTAAGAAAAGAGGAACAGCATGTTTGGTGTGGGGTGGGGCGGGGTGGGGTGGGGTAGGGAAGGGCGGGTTTTCAGTTCCTGTGTAAAAGTGGTTCAACACTCACGCCTTACGTACTGTACATACCCCCTACCATGTAAACAGCTCAAGAACGAGCAATCAGTCGAGCCTGGCGTTCTCCAGTGACACACCAATAAGGTGCCCAGACGAACATTCTCCCACTCTTCTTTCTGCCTGCGATGGCAGGAGAGAGAGAGAGAGAGAGAGAGAGAGAGAGAGAGAGAGCACCCTGGACCAAACACCCCGGGAGGTAAACACAACATGAGTCACCGTTATCCTGCACAGTTCAGTAAGGACCTACACCCAGAGCCCCTTGCACCGCCTCTTTTACACGACACAAACCTCAAATTTTCTGGTGTTTGCGTTTTGATGCGTCGTGCTGCTATCTGACGCGTCGTGTGTAGAGGGGCGACAGTGCACCACACTTATCATTACTTACTCACTACACTACACTTATCATTACTTACTCACTACACCACACTTATCATTACTTACTCACTACACCACACTTATCATTACTTACTCACTACACTACACTTATCATTACTTACTCACTACACCACACTTATCATTACTTACTCACTACACCACACTTATCATTACTTACTCACTACACTACACTTATCATTACTTACTCACTACACCACACTTATCATTACTTACTCACTACACCACACTTATCATTACTTACTCACTACACCACACTTATCATTACTTACTACTACGCATCATGCCATGTGAAAGAAAATGTCACCCTGCGGGAAAAAATGTCACCCCGTGGGAAAAGAACATCACCCCGTGGGAAAAGAACATCACCCCGTGGGAAAAAAACATCACCCAGTGGGAAAAAAACATCATCCCATGGGAAAAAAACATCACCCCGTGGGAATTTCTGCTGATGACCCTCGCCAGCCTGAAGCTATAGTGTATGTTGTGTCAATAAACTCAGCCGGGATAAAACTGTTTGAGCAGCATCACTTGGGTCACACAGACGAGGTGACCAGTCTATACATCCATACATATATTCATCCATCCGTCAGTTCATCCATATACATTTTTTTTACGGGAATTAGCCCACCCGGGCACAGGTCACACGACCAACAACGACCCATCAACCCGCTCGTACTGTACATCATAAATGCATCCGTCCATACATGCAGTACAGGTACATACATGCATCCGTCCGTAATATAGAGACATACATCCGTTCTTAATATAGACACATATAGACGTATATGGGCGAGGGAGGGCAAGCCATGATGACTACAGGTGTGGACAGGTGTGTAGAGGACAGGTGTGTGGAAGACAAGTATGGAGAACAGGTGTGTGGAAAACAAGTAACTGTGTGAGGGATAGGTGTGTGGGAGACAGGTGTGTTGAGGATAGGCGAGTGGAAAGGACACCTGTGGAAAGGGAAAGCCAGGTGTAGGGATACAGATATGTGTATGGGACAGGTGTAGGGAGGCAGATACGGATATGGGACAGGTGTAGGGAGGCAGATATGTGCATGGAACAGGTGTAGGGAGGCAGATATGTGTATGGAACAGATGTAGGGAGGCATATATGTGTATTGGACAGGTGTAGGAAGGCAGATACGTATATGGAACAGGTGTAGGGAGATATGTGTATGAAACAGGTGAAGGGAGGCAGATATGTAAACGGGACAGGTGTAGAGGCAGATAAATAATTGTAACAGGTGTAAGGAGGCAGATATGTGTATGGAACAGGTGTAGAGAGGCAGATATGCGTATGAGACAGGTGTACAGAGGCAGATATGCGTATGGGACAGGGTGTAGGGAGGCAGCTATGTGTATGGAACAGATGTAGGGAAGCATATATGTGTATGGAACAGATGTAGGGAGATATGTGTATGAAACAGGTGTAGGGAGGCAGATATGTAAATGGGACAGGTGTAGGGAGGCAGATACGCATATGGGACAGGTGTAGAGGCAGATAAGTATTTGGAACAGGTGTAAGGAGGCAGATATGTGTATGGAACAGGTGTAGAGAGGCAGATATGCTTATGAGACAGGTGTAGAGAGGCAGATATGCATATGGGACAAGTGTAGGGAGGCAGATATGCTTATGAGACAGGTGTAGAGAGGCAGATATGCATATGGGACAAGTGTAGGGAGGCAGATACACGTATGAGACAGGTGTAGGAAGGCAGACATGCAAACGGGACAGGTGTAGGGAGGCAGATATGCGTATGGAAATATTTCAAACTTACAAGCATATCTGGTACTACAATTCTGACTATAGCTACGCCCTAAGCGGTCACACGAGGTTAGATGAATCTCAGCGTCACACAAACATCAACATTCAAGATGGAGTCCAGTGACCTGTGGCAACTATAGCTGTGATTTGGGGCTCTATCAAGTGTAGACAAAGAAGGAAAACTTTAGTGGGGGTGATGTTTTGATTATGTGTCTCGGGCTGTCAAATCAATACTATAGTTTAGTACGGTAACCAATTAATATGTATTCATAAATTATTACATGCATTTTATATATTGTGGTAGCACGCACAGACAGACACACACACACACACGACATATAAACAGGAAATAGACATGTGTACGTAACATGTATACAGACAGGTCAGAGACTCGTTCCAGCTGGTCGGAGCGTCAGTATCCCTGTAAATGTTCCCTGTAAACTTACTGTGTTTTACTTTAATTCTATTTTGATATTTGACATGTGGGGGGGGGGGGGTCATCACCTTACCTTTCTTACACCACAGGACGCATCAAGGTGTATGCCGGTGAAGTAACTGTGTTGCCTTCCACTACGCCGTCACCCATCGCTGTACAGTACGTGGCTACAATGTACTGTAAGAAGGACAGTCCGTTCTTAATACAAGGATATATCAAAGCAGGGAGTCATATACCTCGGTCACACCAACACACACACACCCAGAGGCTGAATGATACATGCTCTCACTTCACCTTTACGGTACACGACCAAACAAACAATTTAATGGTTGTCAGAAGCGGGTTATTTTTCTAAATGCCATGTGGTTAATGTTAAGATATTGGAACATTAACTACAAGGACCAAACAAAGTATTTTTGTTTTGTTTTATCAGTTCTCCCATCTTGTGTCGTGTAAATAGTGGTCAATGTTAGGATATTATTAATGATTTGGAGGATAAAAAACAAATGTCGTTGGAAGGATAATTTTCTGGTGTCTTAACGTTAACCATCTGTCTTGACGATATTTTCTTAGTATCAATCTGTCTCTCTATTCCCGTCACTCACTTTCCTAAATTTCTCCCCCTCTTTCCATCTGATTTTCTCTCCACTCTCACTCAATCCTCTTCTCTGTCACTCACTCACCCAATTACTCCCTCTCTCTCTCTCTGTCTCTCACTAGTATTAGCATTACACCGGGACGAACATATATCTTTCCCTACCTCTCACACCCACACACCGCCTCGGCACAAACACATCTCTCACACACACACACACACACACACACACACACACACACACACACACACACACACACACACACACACACACACACACAAACACATCACACACACACACACACACACACACACACACACACACCGCCTCCACAAACACATCTCTCACACACACACACACACACACACACACACACACACACACCGCCTCCAAACACATCTCACACACACACACACACACACACACACACACACACACACACACACACACATGCCTCGGCACAAACACATCTCTCACACACACACACACACACACACACACACACACACACACACACACACACACACGGCTCAACACCAACCTAACGTAATTGGATTTTTTCGCAAGCTGTTCCCTGACGTTCACCGAATTAAACCCCCGACAAGATCTCTTGAACGTAGGCGAGACTCCTCTTTGTCGCCGTCTACCGTTCTCACCCAATTTGCATTTAGATGTGAGAACGACGCTGATTCGTGAGGACTCCTAGGGTCTTGGGACTCGTTGGAGGTTCTTTTAGGACTCATGGGAGGTTCTTATAGGACTCATGGGAGGTTCTTAAAGGACTCATGGAAGCTTCTACAAGCTTGGGGAAGTCCTGTAAACACGGTATTCTCCGGTACCCCCCCCCCACACACACACACACACACATTCAGCCAACATCATACAAGACCGGAGGATTGGTACATGTCGCCTCCTCCCACACCCTGACCCAGGAGAGAGAGAGAGAGAGATAGAGAGATAAACAGGTAGATAGATAGATAGATAGATAGATAGATAGATAGATAGATAGATAGGCGAAAGGACGGATAGAGATACTTATACCGTTGTTTATTCACACACCCCACGGCAGTGTCCTCCAGCATCCACCAGTTATTATTAATTTCAGGTAAATCACCCCCTCACAGCCGTCGTCGTCATCCAGGTGGGAGGTATTACTGCAAGGTGAAGACAACCAACTCATCCATACTTCACCCACTGACTCACCTCCCGATAAACACTTAAGATCCGGTAAGTTTTCTCATTAGCTTGATTGACCAAACTCGCGTGCACCAGTTTAATGTTTCTCCCTAATTTATCCAAGTACCAATATCTTCATACACACCGTAATGGATTTTTTCCTTCAAAGATAATCTGGTCTTCTTGAGGAAATATGACATTGAACATTTTCATAATTAATGGGGAGTCCAGGGAGTAATAAGTGGTTTCTGATTGGCTGAAAAAATCCCACAAACGATGCAATCTCTCACTGGCTGGAAAAATACGTGATGCGGTTGCTGATTGGTCGGGAAGCTGCATCTGTGTACATGTGTCCTGACTTGTTATTATGTCGTTTTCATCACTACTTAGGGATGTTTTTATTTTTTGTTTTATATTAATTTGAAAGACGTCAAGTGTGTAAAAATGAGGGAGATAGACTCACTGGCTTTAATTAATATTTCCACGCGACGAGCAAAAGGTCAGAGGAAGGTGTGAGTGTTGTCGATCCCTCTTGAGGCAGTGCACTCAGTTCTTTGTGCACTACATCAGTCATCTCTGGTGTATATAATTCCAACGGAAGATCCGTAGGCAGATTGCTCTTTCTCTTTCATGGAACAGATGCTTCGGGGTGTAGTGAGGGTAGAGTCAGTCAATGCACCCAGTTTAACACATCTCTGGTCGACGTTATATTCCTTTCAGAGAACAGAGGCTTAGGCCTGCTCCCTGTCTCTGTACAGCTGTATCAAGAGTACAGTGAGGGTACAGTAGGTGCAAGTCGGTTATTTTGTGCACAGTGTCAACCATCTATAGCGAGGGTCACTCCCGACAGAGGAAATGAGAGGCTGGGCTGGTCTTTTTGATGGTCCTGGAAACGAGGGAGGAGTGTAAATAGGATGTATAGCCACTAGTGAGAATATTTTCACTCCCTTCACCTGGCAAAGCTGGTGGTGAGATTTTCCAACATAGGACTTCAAACACATCCAACGAAGCCCGTGTTGACGTCAGTGCTCGCGGATTCTGGACGCGTAGACAGCGAGCCTTCTTCGACATCAGGATTTTTTATCCCATGGCCGCATGTCACAGTAACTTAGCTCTCGATGCTGCACACAGGAGGAACGAGAACAAGATAAGGGCATACGGGGAGAGAATTCAAAACGTTGATCAAGGCAGCTTCACTCCTCTAGTGTTCACAACCTCTGGTGGGATGGGACAAAGTGCAAGATGCTTCTACGCCAGACTCGCGGATGTGATCTCCGAGCAGAAGCAGCAGCCCAGAAGTTATGTCACAGCCTGGATGAGATGTCGACTGTCCTTCTCTCTCCTTCGGTCGGCTTTGCTCTGCCTCAGGGGAACGAGAGTTTCGGCCCCAAAGCCGACAACAGTTGCAGATATTGACTATGAGGCTACAGTCACTGAATGCCGCATACATCTGCGGCTCAACTAACTCAACACAGTTAGGATAGCTACTTACGTATTAAAATATTTAATATTTAGGTAATAAAATGGTGGCGAAGGAATGGCTATTGGGGGAGGCTGGAGGCCATTTAAAAAAGTAGTAGTAGTAGTGGTGGTGGTGGGGTGGTGGTGGTGGTGGTGGTGATGGGGGTGGTGGTGGTGGTGGTAGTAGCAGTGGTGGGGTGGTGGTGGTAGTAGTAGTAGTGGTGGTGGTGATGATGGTGGTGGTAGTGTGTGGTAGTGATGTTAGTGTGTGGTAGTGATGGTAGTGTGTGGTAGTGATGGTAGTGTGTGGTAGTGATGCTAGTGTAGTGGTGGTATTAGTGTGTGTGATGGTGGTGAGGTCAGCTAGTTAGTCTTTAAGCATCCAAGAACTGTTCTCTCTCGTTCAGCTCAACAAAGTGAAGATTTCGCTAAGCTCTCGCTTTCTGCTGGAGCTGCTGAGCCGTATATGACAAGTATATAATTCCGACTAAGTATGACAGGTATACATTTCTGGCCATATATGATAGGTAGATATATTTCTGGCCAAGTATGACATATATACGTTAGTTAAATGTGAATTATGTCGAGAGAGAAGTGAAAACAAAATCCTACACCATAAAAACAAGATAAAACACGATCAGTCACGTCATTAAGTCAAGACACCCGCTGAACAAGACTGACCATCACAGTACTGCATTCTTATGTTCTACTGAAGTTAAAACAGCCAGACGACCTATAGTATACCTGGAGCTTCAGGTTAATCGCAAACAATCCAACAGCATCAAGTGTTGTACTCCATTAAGTCCACACTACAGTAGACGAACCATTATCACATATTCCGGTGCATGTAAAACCAACCCGTACAAGACCTGTATTTGCCAACAGAGCGAAACGTAGAACTGAGCGACCGCCCAACCTGCTGGTGAGCTCGTAAGTGGCGAGGAAGATTAACTAGGTCTTGTGAGGACTTGATTTGACTCGTCTACAATAATCAAGATGGTACAGTAACCTTGTATAGTTCACGACAATGTTTTATTTTTTGTCTCCAGTTGTATTAATTAATTTTCTCTCTTTCACCTCTTAGGCATCCATCCATTGTCACGCGCTCTCTCTCTCTCTTTCATTCAGCAGTACACTAATAATGGCTGGACATTTAATCGCGCGCGCGTGCGTGCGTGCGTGCGTGTGCGTGTGTGTTATACTAATATATAATAATAACAATAATAAACGGTTTATTGAAAAAGTTCTGCAGCCCGAAGGCTGAAAACATACATTGGACATTAATGACTCATTACATATATTGGTGATTAAACAAAAGCCTTCATTAGAGAAAGGTAAAGGAACATACAGATTAGTGTTTACAGTGAAGGTCACGGAGATCATATACGCTGAGGTGTTGAACAGCAGACACGTAGTGTAATAACTCCCTCACAGTTGGTGTTATGGGGGGCCTAATTAAATCTGACGAGGACTCCGCAAAACTACACGAAGATCTAAGCAAATTTTTCGAATGGTCTGAAAAATGGCAGATGAAATTCAATGTGGACAAATGTAAAGTACTCAGTATAGGAGATGTAAACAGGGAAACCAGATACCAGATGAACAACGATGTTATTGAGAAATCCGACTGCGAGAAAGATTTAGGAGTAATGATAAGTAGGAATCTTAAGCTAAGTAAACAATGTGTATTTGCTCGAAGCAAGGCTAATAAAGTACTTGGATTCATACAAAGGAGTGTTAGTTACAAGACTAGCGAGGTCACCCTAAAACTATATCTTGAGCTTGTGAGACCTCACTTGGATTACGCAGTTTAATTCTGGTCACCGTATTACAGAATGGATATAGAATCCTTGGAAAGAATTCAGAGGAGAATGACAAGACTAATCCCGGGCATTAGGAACCTTGAGTACAGAGACAGGCTAAAACATCTTAATTTGCACTCCCTCGGGAGACGTAGAGTGATGGGCGACATGATCGAGGTGTATAAATGGAAGTCAGGGCTGAACAAAGGGACATTACAAAGGTACTCAAACTACCCAACCAGGAGCAAACTCGTAACAATGGTTTGGTTTGGAAATGGAGTAGTGGACGAGTGGACGAGTTACCAAATATCTTCATTAACTCGAATACGCTGGATAGCTTCAAACATAGGTTGGATGGATATATGAGTAATAGGGGTTGGGTGTAAATGGGACTGGCCTGTATGGGCCAATAGGCCCGCTGCAGTTTCCTCCATTCTTATGTTCTGACGTGGTGAATTCCCTCACAGATGGTGTTATGAGGGGCATCACGTGGTGTAGTAATTCCCTCACAGATGGTGTTATGAGGGGCTTGACGTGGTGTAGTAATTCCCTCACAGGTGGTGTTATGAGGGGCATCACGTGGTGTAGTAATTCCCTCACAGATAGTGTTATGAGGGGCATCACGTGGTGGGGTTCCCCAGGGGTCAGTACTGGGCCCACTCTTGTTCATTATCTACATAAACGATCTAGATACTGGGATCAGCAGTGACATAAGCAAGTTTGCGGATGACACCCAAATAGGGCGGCAGATTAATTCAGGGCAGGATGCAAATGCACTCCAGGAGGATTTAAATAAGAACATAAGAACATAAGAAAATAAGGAGTCTGCAATGGACAGGTTGGCTTGTGCATGGCAGCTCCTGTCGAGAGTTACTACCACTCTCTATCATCCATGAATCTATCTAGCCTCCTTTTAAAACTTTCCAGCGTTCCAGCACTTACTACAAAATTGCTAAGCTTGTTCCACTCGTCCACCATCGTATTTGTGAACCAGTTCCTTCCTATCTCCCTCCTAAACCTAAACTTATCCAACTTAAATCCGTTGCTACGAGTCCTATCCTGCTCGGATATTATAAGAACTTTATCTATATCCCCTTTATTGATTCCTTTCACGCACTTAAATACTTCTATCATGTCTCCCCGCACTCTTCGTCTTTCTAGGGAATGCAAGTTAAGTTTCTTTAACCTATCTTGATATGATAGGTTTTCAATTCCCGGAATAATTTTCGTCATTCTTCGCTGCACCGACTCCAGTGAATTGATATCCATTCTATAATAAGGGCACCAGAACTGAACCGCATAATCGAGGTGCGGCCTGACTAACGCAAGATATAGTTGCAATAAGACCGCTGCACTCTTATTACTTACACGTCTAGATATAAAACCTACTGTAATACTCTGTTTGCCTTATTTCGAACATATATATATATATATATATATATATATATATATATATATATATATATATATATATATATATATATATATAAAAAGTCACTAACTGTCAGGGAATGAGCGGCAGAGAGGAGAGTGACAATCTAATATTTCAAAACCACCACGACGAGCGTTCATGAACTGAATCCCAGGAAATCCGCATTAGTTTCCATGGCGACGCGAGGCGCGCTGGTCTATGATCCTGCTAACCAACGTTAATATTACTGTTGTGGCCACACTGACGCTGCCATGGTCCTACTGATGATGTATAACACTTCCAGTTCCCCAGTAGAACGTTTACCCATCATGGAATCCGGTTAATTATAGTGAAAAATATTGGAAAGCTATCACACTGTAACCGATAAAATACTACACCTTTAGAACCACCTGTGTATCAACCAACCACTACTACACCCCCACCAACCACCACTACACCCCCAACAATCACCACTACACTCCACCAACCGCCACTACACTCCACCAACCGCCACTACACTCCACCAACCGCCACCACTACACCTCCACCAACCACCACTACACTCCCACCAACTGCCACTACACCCACCAACCGCCACTACACTCCACCAACCGCCACTACACCCACCAACTGCCACCACACCTCCACCAACCACCACTACACCTCCACCAACCGCCACTACACTCACCAACCACTACACCCCACCAACCACCACTACACCTCCACCAACCACCACTACACCCCACCAACCACTACTACACCCCACCAACCACCACTTCACCCCACCAACCACCACTACATTCCACCATCCACCACTTCACCCCACCAATCACCACTATACCCCACCAACCACCACTACATCCTCACCAACCACCATTACACCCCACCAACCACCATTACACCCCACCAACCACCACTACACCCCTACCAACCACCACTTCACCCCACCAACCACCACTACATTCCACCATCCACCACTTCACCCCACCAACCACCACTATACCCCACCAACCACCACTACATCCTCACCAACCACCATTACACCCCCACCAACCACACCATTACACCTCACCAAACCACCACTACACCCTCACCAATCACCATTACACCCCCACCAACCACCACTACCCCACCAACCACCACTACACCCCTACCAACCACCACTTCACCCCACCAACCACCACTACATCTCACCATCCACCACTTCACCCCACCAACCACCACTACACTCCAACCACCACTACACCCTCACCAACCACCACTACACCCTCACCAACCACCATTACACCCAACCAACCACCATTACACCCCACTAAACACCACTATACCCCACCAACTCAGACCTTTGTGAGATTAACAATAAACAACAAAAATTATCTTTGGGAGGTCAAGAATGCATTAAAGGCAAAAATTAAAAAGACTTCCAGAATTCAAGAACACTGTAGTCCCCTTCGCTAGTGCATTTACAGAGGCTCTTCAGGTTTATGTGCAGTGTGGCAGCCCTGTGTTTGTTTACATTCGACAGAAGGAAACTCGCAATAGTAATTTATGGAATCAAAGTAAAACAATATTAAAAGAAATATCTCAATGTAATGATTTGTGGAATGTTTATATGACGAGACCCTGTAAACGCACCAGTGAAGGAGACTGTACAACCCACTCAAAACTCAACTCACAGTGACCAACGCTTATAAGCCCAACAGTTATCCGGTAATATATATATTTCGGCGGAGCCTTGTACAGTGAAGCCTCCATTTAACGAACGATCCTCTCTTACTGTATATACTTCGTTATATGTAGGTTTCACATCTTACAGAACTCGATATACCGGACTGCCCATTCCCACATACAGTAGGTCGTTAGATGGATATTTCACATCTTAAGAACCTCGATAAAACGGACTGCTCTCCCACAAAGTCCGTTAGATGGATATTTCACATCAAACGAACCTCGATAAAACGGACTGCTCTTTCCCACATAGATTTCACTGTAGCTCTGAGTTTCATCAAGGAGTGAGAAACACGAAGAAAAAATATATAGAGATAACAGGAACAGCCATAACCCAAGTGAATTTCCCCTGTAACTCCTCAACCAACACGGAGGTAACGAGCCGAGTGGTGACGTCCCCCCTTTAAAGAAAAAAATTAATGGAAAACGTGGAAGGCCGAGACAACGCCATAGAGATGTATAGAGCGAGACTTATTGAGCTGCAGTGTGTGTGTGTGTGTGTGTGTGAATACTTGTATGTACGTATGTATGTATGTATCTAACTATGTGTGAATATGAATGTTTGTATGTGTATGAAAGTTTGTGTGTGTGTGTGTTGCATTGTTAACTCATACATACCAGGTGGAACAGGAAGTAATAGCGTCTGTAAAAACACACACACACACACACACACACACACACACACACACACACACACACACACACACACAAACCTGGGGTGGGGGGGGGAGGGTGGATGTGTGGGCAGCAGCGCCTATATCACTCTTGTAATGGTTTCCTGCCACATATTTTTCGACGGAAGTAGAGACCAGGAATATCTGTGAGAATTACGAGCCCATTTTGCGCCAGCACCGTGACTCTGGGGGCGAGCGTATGGCGGCCTGGAGGCTGAAGAGCGGCGTCTTGGCCCATCCACATGTATCTCCTACCGCAACCATGATCAAGTTATCGTACATCGCCAGCAGAAAATTTGTTTACACCGGGGTCAAGCTGTTGTACTGTACATCAGGAGTCAAATTGTCGTACATATGGTGCTGTACAACGTAACCCCTCTTCTTCCGCCCAAACAAAATAAGATTACTCGCCCGATTAAACTTCGAAAAACAAATGAAATTTTTTGCCAAATAGGAATAACCTTTTCTTTTTATTGCTAAAAGTTACTTGAAATTAATTCCTTTCATGATACAATTTGCTCTATTTTATTTGAAATGTCTTTAACCATTATAACAGGGCCAAATTATAACTAAAGCAAGTTAGGTTAGGATAAGTAATGTTTCCTTTTAAACTATTCACTTATATGCATTACGATGACCGACATAATCATTTGTGGCCAGTCAAAAGATTAAAAAAAAAAGATACATAGAAATTATTGTTTTTTGGCAATTATATATACTGTATATATATATATATATATATATATATATATATATATATATATATATATATATATTATCATGTAGATCCACAAAGAAAACGTGGATAAGATAAATCTTGATAAAATCACACGTGAAAAGGGAAACAACGGAGCACTTTAGCTTTCGTCTTTATTCAAGACATCTTCAGAGGCGAAAGCTAAGGTGCTCCTTTGTTTCCCTTTTCCCGTGTGATTTTATCAATATATATATATATATATATATATATATATATATTTATATATATATATATATATATATATATATATAATATATATATATATATATATATGAATGTGTGTGTGTGTGTGTGTATGTGTGTGTGTGTAGAAGATAAAACAGAATAACAACGAAAGCACAGTATATTTCGACCTAATATTCCCCGCGGTCAGCCGTCCGGTCACGTCACTATACAGTAGAGTCGTAGACGATAAAACCTTCTTCTGTAATTGTTCTTGTCACACTGCTGAAGAGGACCGTATGTTACGGTCGTGTGTTTTGCTTTATATATATTTATAGATATATATATATATATATATATATATATATATATATATATATATATATATATATATATATATATATATATATATATATATATATATATATATATATATATATATATATATAAAACACCAACGTCCAGGTTGGTGTTATTATGCAGCAGCAATGGGAAGTTACTAACATGTGGGTTACAGGTGTCGTATAACAAAAGTAAAATTGTCGTGTGCCAGAGGCTGTAAGCAGTACCAGTAGAGCTGCGATACACAGGAGCTGTTAATGTTACGAGGGTAAGTAATATTACACGTGGATTAACACAATGTACTGAGGGAAAGAATTATGACAGTAAGCAGTATAAATCATCACACACGAGGAGTTAAACCAGAGACCAGAGAGCAACTCATCCCACAGGGTGACTAAAGTTGTATTCCGAGTTTCCCCCACCGGACTGTTACCTTGTTGTCTCGTCTATAGTTCAGTAGGAGAAGTGGGTCATTTGCTCCACCTACCATCAACCGTGGTATTGAAGTTAGTCTCTATACGAGTTTGAATAATTGGCTGCGTTTTGTCAGCCATATGACCCTCTTTCCTGGCTGACTGAAGAACCCACATTATTCTGCCCCGCTCGCTCTAATGCCGCCGCCGGGTCAGTGATAAACCTGGTGCTGGACTCGGTATGGCTGCAGGTCTTAGTCTTCCGTTTATGTTATGTTCGCGTCGACTTAAAAGTGTCATTACTTAACGATATCAAAAATTTCTCAAATGTAATGATCGATTTTGTCTGTTCGTTTACGTGTCTGTCTGTTTGTTTGCGTGTGTTTGTTTACTTGTTTATCTGTTTCTTTACATGTCTGTTCACTTGTGTTTATGTCTGTTCACGCGTTTGTTGTTTATCTTTCTGTTTACCTTTTTTTTTTTTATTTGTTTGATTCTTCTCCCACAATTCTCAGAGAAACATCCCAGCTGGCCGACCTCGCTATTAAACTGGCACTGTTAAATTCTAGTCAACATCAGACAAAGGGTTAAGAACACGAGTCAGCGAGAGCAACCGCGACTATTAACTGATTTTCATAGACGAGAGAGGGGAGGAGGGGGGCCAGCATCGATCACATAGAGATTTCTGCAATTATCGTTTGTCGTTTCCTTGTGTGTGTGTGTGTGTGTGTGTGTGAATACGTTCAGAGGGAAAACCGTGAAAACAAAAATTATTTCATGGAACTTATCTCTGTCAGATACCCACGCAGTATACACAAACACACACACGTAACACACACACCCACAAACAGGCACATACACAAACACTGACAAACCGATACACTTATGCAAACACCCACAAAAGCTTCCAACCAACCACCCCCCTCCCCCTCTCTCCCCCTCCCTCTCCTCGTTATCATTCCTCCTCGTGTGATCATACTGATTATTCGTTACTTAACATTTAATACCTCGACATCGCATTTCTAATTCCGCCCGACTGCAGCTTTCGTGTGTGTAGTCAATTGTGGAGGCAAAGTCTCTCGTGTGTGAACCAGCCTCTGAGGGCGAATTAATGTTTCACCTGCATTTACAATTCCCGGGGCAGTGTCTGTTGTCTTAACCCTAGCCGATTATAGAAGATTAACACGCAAGCGCCTTTGATTTACAGGGTTTGTGTACGGGATTTTTTTTCTGAATATATTGGTGTAATCTCTAAACATCTGGGTATATTATATTATGGAGCGATGGCCGAAACAGTAGTTATATAGAGTGTAAGGAAAATGTCCCTGACTGCTCCAACTCAGCGTCTCAGGGAACAGGCAGGGAAGCAGGGACATTTTTTTCTGGTACACCCTATATATATGACAGCGAAACTGACTTTTTATTTCAACGTTGGATAACGGTGGAAATAACGTTGAAAATAGAAGTATATGTCTATTCTACGTCGGTTCATCAACGACGAATCAACATTGAAATCTAACACTGACTGAGAGTTAAGTTTCTTCTGTCAGTTTGGTGTTTTTTAAGGTGACGTCAAACACTCCTCTCCTCAACCCCCCACGACTGTCTCCGTTGAGGACGTTGTGAAAATCTTTAATATCAAAGGAAATATCCAAGTTTAATTATGAATAAGACAATAATCTTCTTGTATTCAGGTAAACGCTATAAAATCCTAAAAAAACCCAGAATACCCAAGAACTGTTTATCTCTTAGATCCGTCTGTAATACCTGAGCGGATGTTTATATGTAAGATGGTGCACTTTAACACCACCTGTGGGTTTTGGTTAAGTTAGGTAAGATAAGGGTTCGGTTAGGTAAGGTTAGGTTGGGGCTAGTGTTAGGGTGTTTTGATCTTACTGAGATAAGTTTGGGATTAATCTTCATATGTTCTGTGAATTACTGTTCTTGTGAAGAATATAATTTTCAGGTCTTTAGCGCTAACCTAACTTACCCTAACTTAACTTAACCTAACTTGACATAACCTAACTTAATCTAGCCTAACTTAATTTAACCTAACTTGACTTCACCTAACTTGATTTTACCTAACCTAACACGACAGACACAACTCGACCATGCAGCACAGATGAAGTCTTTTTTATTATGGACGTTCCCCCTTGTGCTGGAGTGAAGACCAAGACACAGGTGTAGAGTGCTGGAGTGAAGACTAAGACACAGGTGTAGAGTGCTGGAGTGAAGACTAAGACACAGGTGTAGAGTGCTGGAGTGAAGACTAAGACACAGGTGTAGAGTGCTGGAGTGAAGACTAAGACACAGGTGTAGAGTGCTGGAGTTGAAGACTAAGACACAGGTGTAGAGTGCTGGAGTGAAGACTAAGACACAGGTGTAGAGTGCTGTAGAGTGAAGACTAAGACACAGGTGTAGAGTGCTGGAGTGAAGACTAAGACACAGGTGTAGAGTGCTGGAGTGAGTGAAGACTAAGACACAGGTGTAGAGTGCTGGAGTGAAGACTAAGACACAGGTGTAGAGTGCTGGAGTGAAGACTAAGACACAGGTGTAGAGTGCTGGAGTGAAGACTAAGACACAGGTGTAGAGTGCTGGAGTGAAGACTAAGACACAGGTGTAGAGTGCTGGAGTGAAGACTAAGACACAGGTGTAGAGTGCTGGAGTGAAGACTAAGACACAGGTGTAGAGTGCTGGAGTGAAGACTAAGACACAGGTGTAGAGTGCTGGAGTGAAGACCAAGACACAGGTGTAGAGTGCTGGAGTGAAGACTAAGACACAGGTGTAGAGTGCTGGAGTGAAGACTGTAGAGTGCTGGGTGAAGACAAGACACAGGTGTAGAGTGCTGGAGTGAAGACTAAGACACAGGTGTAGAGTGCTGGAGTGAAGACTAAGACACAGGTGTAGAGTGCTGGGTGAAGACTAAGACACAGGTGTAGAGTGCTGGAGTGAAGACTAAGACACAGGTGTAGAGTGCTGGAGTGAAGACTAAGACACAGGTGTAGAGTGCTGGAGTGAAGACTAAGACACAGGTGTAGAGTGTTGGAGTGAAGACTAAGACACAGGTGTAGAGTGCTGGAGTGAAGACCAAGACACAGGTGTAGAGTGCTGGAGTGAAGACTAAGACACAGGTGTAGACGGCGTTAAAAAATAAACAGCGTTCAGACGAGGTACTTAAAGTATAGAACATTAAGACAATAGGCACAACATAATCAAGACATAAGGTACAGAACCATAAGACATACACAGCTCCAAGACATATCACTCGCCAGTCTCCTTCTGTAGTTAAAAGACATTATAACACGTATAAATTTGTTTCTAGTTAACAGTTCCATTGCTGATGCCGCCCGTCAACTGCGGCCGTCCAGTGACTAGCATGTAGCAAACGCATAAACAGGTGTATTTTGGGAAAGATTTTAAATACTCATGGAGGGATTGGAGCGTGACAGGCGGGACATGTCTCACCGGATGGCTTTTGAATATTGTAGTGGAGGGAATAATGGTGTAGTGACAACTAGACATGGGGGGGGTGAGGGGTGGAGAGGAGGAGGGAAGGCCATATAACCTTGTTTATTACTGATGTATTTCCAATTTAGTTTAGCAGTGCTGTGTGTGTGGTGAAGCCTCAGGGATCATCAGGATGGATCTTTTATGATAAATATTTCCGTGTGGCGGCGAAAAGTGTTGGGAGCTGCAAAAGTGTCCGGAAAGTTTACAGACGTTGTGTTGAATTATTAACTCCTGTAAGATTGTAGGCGTGAGTGATGAGAGTCTGGTAAAGTTTGCAGTAGATGGAAAGAGACAAGATTTTGTCCTACAGAGGCTATGAAATATAACCATAGCTGTAGAAACGTTCCGGTCAAATTATTTATCGTAAAAAAGGGGGCACAAAATTTATTTAGGGACTGGAATAACTATATTTTTTAGTGGGTGTGTGGGGAGGGGGGGGGACGTCCAGGCAATGGAGAAGCTGACAGCACTTAAAACAGTGACTCAGGCCTTCAGGTACAAAAACAGTCCCCGGTCACTGGGAAGTTTACCAAAATTCCGCAAAAAGTGTCGGGATGGCGGAAAAGAGCGAGGCTACTACAAAAAACGTGAAGGTGTTGGGAAATCCGCGAATGGTGGAAAAACCAGGTACATTTTGTGAGTGTTGTGGGGGACGTCTCTTATCCTTGCGTGGTAGTACTGCTGGTGGGAGGAGGGGGGGCTTATTGCTCCACACAATATTGACTCGAAGGTTAAGCTTTGTTCAACACATCAATATATTCAGTCACTCAGTACTGACCTTGCGACGATTTGTCTCCTTTTTTGACACGCATATTTTACCTGATCCGTCCTCAAGGCATCGAGGTGTTGTAGGCCACACAGATACAGTACCTTCACCCACTGTTTACTTTGCGACACTCCCCGTTCATCTTGATCACTTTTTTCTCTTTTTTGTTCTTCGGCTTACTGCATCAACATGTAGCCAGGACACATTAACTCATACACTCAATGTTTACTTTGCGACTAAGAACTGTTGAACATGTTCTTCAGTTCATAAAGAGTTATTGAAACACAGTAAAGGGCATCGTTCTTCCTCCTACACGGGTAATCCCAAGTCTGCATAGTTTCAGGAGAGATTCTTAAGGACTAACTCAGGAAAGGTCCTCACGTATAATCGAGTCAAGTGAAAGTAACAGGGTCAAAGATCAAAGATGTCCTGGTCGGTTTCAAGTTATCGTCTTCACACTGGAGGTGGCATATCCAGGGTGGAGAGAGCGTTGGTGTAGCCGGAGTATTCTGGGTGGAGTTGAGAGAAGACGACCTGTGGGGGAGTATATGTATACAACGCCTCTGGGTTTTCATATAAGGTGATATTTCACTAAGGATTTATTTGTTTTAGTTCTCTCCCTGTATGGTAAGGGTGGATGGCAACCATTGCCTGTGTGTCAGGCTGTGCGTCGCCTCTACACACGAGTCAAAGGCTGAGTGACAACAAATCCCACTCAACCCAAATAATAAAAATGCCTTTGATACGCTAGTACACCGAGCGCCTCAGATTTATTACTTCGGATCTTACGTCAGCGCCAGAAAAATATTATTTACATATTCTAAAAGGCTCAGAGGTCTTCTGTGATATAAATTCGGTCTTCAAATATAATAGTAAACACATCTCAAAATATCATGAACTGAAAAAAATTTTCCCTTCCTTTTTAATATATACTTGTATATATATCGTCTTCAAAAGCCTCTCGAGTAAAATATTCAACGTTTATGTTTATTCTTTAATTTTATTCATTTATTTTTGCTCAGGTGACTAGTCTTGCCTTTGTCCAATAAGTTAAAATTTTACTTGTAAACTAAGGACGCTTACATAAGAGAAAATTCCACTGAAAGAAATTAATGGATTTTAGGAATTTTATATATATTACCTTTACGGGAAAACAAAATACCTGACGCAACAGAAAAGAATGACTTCGAATTATTCATAAGCTGCGTTAGTGCGTGTAGGTCAAAGACGGTCACTCAGTCAGGGTTGGTAGTACTGGAGGTGACTGACTGACTGACACACCGGGAAGACACAGGATCGAAGCCCATCAGTAAAAACAACAGAATCGAAACCCATCAAAAAGACAACAGAATTGAAGCCTTATCATTAAAGAGACAATCAAAGCCCACCAGTAAAAAAAAAGACAATCGAAGCTCATCAGTAAAACAAAAGACAATCGAAGCTCATCAGTAAGACAGCAGAACTGAAGCCTATCAGTAAAACAACAGAATCTAAGCCCATCACTAAAACAATAGACAATCGAAGCCCATCACTAAAACAATAGACAATCTAAGCCCATCACTAAAACAAAAGACAATCGACCCCCCCCCCTCCCTCAGAAGGTCGGACGTCTGGTAATGTCTCTCTTTTGTCTCAGTGAGAGAAGAGAGAATCGTGCACGTATAGTTAACTGGAATAGTTTTTATTCTCCTATAATTCCTTTCCTAGTGTCTCGATCCTGTGTGTCGGGGAAAACAAACAAACAAACAAAAAACAAAACAAGAGAGAAAGAACGCGTATACAAGCGAGAGAGAGAGACACGAACCCTTCAAGTTTAATTCGTGTCTTGTGGGGGGAATTTAACCCTAAAAAATGTTTTCTCCTCTGTAATTGTCCCAGGGAATTATTCTCACTCTGGTTCAGGAGTAAAATATTTGTTTTCGTATAAATCACAATTGGGTGAATATTAAAAACAGTATTTGTCATTATGTTTACTTTGTTATCCTTCCTGTGGTTGTTTTTTCTTTATTTCTTTTGATTTTTATTCAATTGCTTTATATATTTTTTTATTTCTATTTTTTTAAATACATGTTAATATAATTTTATTGGGTGTCAGTTCTTAGGTTCAGGATATTTCTTATTCCATAGATTGTCCTAATTATTCTCTATTGTCTTATGCTATATATTATTATCTTGAATCAACAGCGACGAGGAGACTGAAGAGAAGGTGAATTTTACCTCGTCATACCTTATAAGTAGTTAGAGAAAATATATTATAATAAAAGTGAATACTGATATACTCCAAACTAATTTTAGTTCTTAATCGTTCAGAGTCGCTTGTTGTTTACAGTCGTCCATTAATTTAGACACACGTTTGCTTTTGAATTATTTTAGGCACTGCTGTTCTCCACACACACATAGGACACAACTTGTTCCTCTTGTCGACATGCAGATTTAAATAGTTAGTTCAGGATTTCAGAAATCGCATTATATTACTTTTAGATCTTGTGTGTGTGTGTGTGTGTGTAAATGAGACACATAACGTATGTCTCTGAGTACAAAAATCAGTGCATTACCAACCCTGAACTTAAATATGTATAAAAGTTTATTCGAGGAGACATCTGTCCGCTTATTTGTACAGCTTTAAAGGTTATGTCAGGCGTTCAGAGTTGTCAGGGCACTTATTTGGCACACAAAAAATATTCTATTTACACACATATTATAATAAAGGCCCTCGCGTTCGGGAATGGTCGGCTCAAGGGCCACCGAGGTGGTGAATTTGTTTAAGGTGTGGAAGTTGTCGCCAACACAACAACCAAACCCTAAGTTAACGAGTTGCATTACCCATTGTCAAGGAATAAATCCAAGATGACCGGAAAACTCACCAACTGCACTGGCTAACCATTACCCAGGAACACGATCCGCAAATCGACTAATATCCAGGCTTCCAATTACTGCTGGGTAAACAGAGACAAATGGCGTCAAGAAACTTGCACATAGTTTCACCCTGCCCACTCGCTTACGAGACGAGAATGCCGATCATTACACCATAGGTCGCGACCCTAAGACTTCGACTTGACAATACGTGTTATGATTTTATATTTATATTATTACCTAAATAAAAGATCAGAAACTTAAAAACAAAACTGTCAAACAAATTTACTAATATTGTATATTATATATGAATCAGAACGACTTAAAAAGAAGAAAACTTTTGTTATTCAATTTCAATACAGATTACTAGATCACCTAAAGATTAGGCACCCTAGCTTATTTCACCTGATGTCAGCTGTGTGTTCACCGTAAGTCTGTGATTCACCCACGTACACCTGGCCAGAGCCTCGACCCCACACAAGACATGGATCACAGGAAGACATTACCTTAAGAATAATCCCTCTAACGCTAACCTTACCTATCATAACCTACTCTAAGCTAACATAACCCCACAGACAGCGTGAGGCTGTTTAATCATCAGGTGAATTCAGCTGCTGTGGATGATCTTCATGTGATCACAAAACAATACCTAATGAATGCAACTAGACATGAGAAATATCCCGGAGCCATACAACAAGTAACGCAGGTGGTGGCAACCTCGAAATAATTCCGAACATAGAATAAAATGAAGAGGGAAGTGTGGCAGCTCAATTAGAAAACCACCTCACATTTTTTCAGGCGGCGTCCGACACACGTCCTCACAGGCAAAGTGAAAACCCTCGCAACCCGTCTCAAAACTACGAATAAAAGATGAGAAACCTTTAGAGGTGACCTGAAACCTTCACTGAGCTATCCAGCCCTTGGCCAGATAGCTTTAAGCTGGACGCAGGTGAGCTGAGCCTTGTTTTAGCTGTACATATACCTGGCATCGCTCACCGGGATTTACGATTATAATCTCTCTGTTGACAATGTTTTATGAAGATTAAAAGTGATTTAATATCACGAAGTATAATTAAATATGTAGCCAGAGTATTATACTTCGTATTATGGACTGACGTGCTCCTGTGATTTATCACCCGCGGTCAGCAGCAGTTGTTATCATGGCCAAGTTGACTGCTGGGGTTCACCCCCACCCCACACAACTCTCCGTGGCTAATAATGTACTGACTTAAACAATGCACTGGAAATACTCTGTAACATTCAATGCCACAATATCCTGACCACTGGGGCTTGATAAACACCCTTTGTGGCCTCTACTCAGTAATCCTTTTTGGGCTACCGCATACAGGATGGGGTGCATAATAATCTAGCTGCTGTCCGCGGCAAAAGTAAAAAAACAAACAAAAAATGGTGACGTAGTACCGTGTGTGTCACCATCTACAGGAGGTAACTGGTGGAACACGTGTGTGTGTTGGAAGAATCTTATCCGAATGTAGTGAACAGTACAGTAAGTGTCAGCACTAAAGGACATCTTGATTACCTCAACCAGGGCGCCATCTTAACCTTTTCAACTGAAAATCTCCCTACTGAGTTATTGCCCAGCCTGGCATCTTACTAGCACCAACAAGAGCGGTCAGTAGCACCTGGCCTTCACCCTCGCTGTGCCAGACATCAGCGGTGTTGGCAACTTGTGCGTCCAGGCGAGCCGCACAGTGAGCAGCGCCAGGTCCTCTAAACGCTGGCGCTGGCGTTAGTATCACGGCACACTTTCATTTTCATGTCTTTTTTTCTTTTCATTGTTTCTCCCTTCCCCCTCTCTTACACTCTCACTACCTCTCCTTCACCCTCTTCCACACATTCCCTCTCCCTTCCTCTCCCACACACTCCATCTCCCTTCCTCTCTGCCCACTCCTTCTGAAAACGCTACCGAATGGATTTCTATGTGTGTGAGAGGAAGCTGAGAAGGGAGCTGAGAAGGGAGAGAGGTAGAGATGAGAAGAGACGGGAGAGAAGTTGAGGCTAGGAGAGTAGGAAGGGAGGGAGGAAGGGGTGAAATGAGTAGAAAAGGAGGTGAGGGAGAGAGAGGTATAAATAAGGCAGGTAGTGGGGCTAAGGGGTAGGTGTTGGGAAGGGACAAGGGGATTAAATAAGGGGTACAGGGAGGGGGGAGTGAAGGGGTAGGGGGGGGGAGTAGATAAGGGATTGGGACTTAGGGACTGTAAGAACAAGGGTAGAGGTAAAAGGATTAGGGGAGAGAAAAGAGGGGAAGGTGTGGTGAAAGAATGCAGAGGGGAGAAGGGTAAGGGTTGGTGTAAGTGAAGGGTGAGGGTAGGTGTAGGTGAGGGGTGAGGGTAGGTGTAGGTGAGGGGCGATGAAGGGAGGTGACGAGGATAGAACACAAAAAAATTACTTTCCTTAACCAGTTTTTGTAGTACCGGTAGATAACCTTTAGACTCATCAAAATTAAACCAGATACAACACAACAGCAACACAACAATAACAACAACAAAACAACAACAACAGAGACTTCAACTGTGAGGGGAGGAAAGAGAGAAAAAAAAAACGGAACGCAAGATAAGGAAAAAACAATAATAACACCAGAATAACAAGTGTGAGTGTAACATAATTCCTGAACACGTGACCACACCCACCACACCACACCACACCACACCACACCACACCACACCACACCACACCACACCGTCAAACACGTAAAGGAAACAACAGTTAATACTACACACAAGGCAGTTCCAGTGACCTTGATGTATAACTAACCTCCCGTCTACAGTGTGTTATTATGAGCGATATACTGGAATATAGTCTGAAATTTATTATGAATATATTAAATGGTCCATGACACAATGTTATAATCACTAAATATTCATAATGCAAAACTCGTGAATTCCATAGTAAAGTTCTTGTCAATAGTAATAAGGTATTAAGCCCTCCAATAGCCTCTTATTAAAGTAATTCTTTAGTAAGATTTCCTTAAATAATATCTAAAGTGAATATAACTCCGAGATTTATTACTACCGATTCCTCCATTAGTGTATTAAATGCATAAAGAAATAATTACTTTATTCGTATCGTTCAAATTACTATAATGCCTGTATAATTTATGGATTAACTCGTATCACCCATTGTTGGATTAACGATAGTGAGGCCGCCGCTCTCAGGGACCGGGGGGGGGGGGACTCGTGTTACTCTGTGTGCGTGTGTGTGTGTGTTCAACCTCCTGCGTGACCCTCATGAAGCTAATGGGAAGAGAACCATCGATGTTGTGTCCTGAAATGACCTCAGGCCACGCTAGTCCACAGGAAGCAGACGGGCACCTCTCCAAGACACCAGGACAGTCAGTGAGAATGGAAGCTTTGGCGAGTCAGCAAGTATGGAAGCTTTGGTCAGTCAGCAACACCTCCGCCTACACCTGTCTATTACCTAACCGACAACACCTCCCTTACACTTGCCACCCTCAACACCTTTATAAGCGAGCGAGTCACTCCTCCTCCCCTCCCGCCATAGTGAGTTACACACCTCGAGCAGGATAATCTAATATGTGTTTTATTTTGTTTTGAAACCTTTACTTTTGGTGTGTGTGTGTGTGTGTGTGTGTGTGTGTGTGTGTCGCTAGGAGCCTCTTTCACCTGGCTACACCCTTCCTGCTCCCGGCTACACTCCTCCTCATCCCGTCTACACCCAGACTCTTCCTCCCGCCTACATACACCCTTCCTTCTCCTAGCTACACCCAGACTCTTCCTCCCGCCTACATACACCCTTCCTTCTCCCGGCTACACTCTTCCTCATCCCGTCTACACCCAGACTCTTCCTCCCGCCTACTACACCCTTCCTCCTCCAGGTTACACCCTTTCTCCTCCTAGCTACACCCAGACTCTTCCTACCGGCTACACCTGCAGCCTCCGTGTGATGCACAGTAACCCGGCAGTAAATCTAATTATATTGTTCTGCCCACTGTGACCACTCACACTCTCACACACACACACACACACACACACACACACACACACACACACACACACACACACACACACACACACACACACACACACACACACACACACACACACATATTCCAAAACAAGCATCGTGCCTACTTTTAACCACTAAAATGAACACATACGACACTAGCCTTGTAAATTCAGAAATACGAGTCGATTAGTTCACAAACTGGCAAGTTGAACCACCAGCTTTGTGGAGATCACCTAACCTAACCTTATCGTAACCTAACCCAATCTAACAGTATCTAACTTAATCCAACGTAACCTAACCCAACCTAACCTACCGCCATTTATACTAATCCAACTTAACCTTAATCTTAACCTAACCAGCCCAACTTAACGTAACCTAGTTTAACCGAACGTAACCCAACCTAACCTAACCTTACCTATACTTACACCCTACTCTTGTTTCTTTATAAATGTTCTGAATGTTAAATAACTCGTGTTTTAAATACGTTTTTGATATATCTTAGTCCAATCATCAACCTTGCTGTTCCGTGAGGTCATGTTAAGTAACACCAGGGAACAGCAGCACGCGGGAGAGACTACAGTATGTGTTACCTGGCCAACACCAACACAGCTAAGGTAAAACTAATTACCCACAACATTGGCCCATTATGGCGCGCTTAATATTTCACCAGCGGGTAATTGTGTTGGGTAGTGGGGGTTGAGGGGGGGGGGGAGGTATGTGTAGGTATGTGCGTGCGCGTGTGTGTGTGTCAGGGTAAATTTTTGTGTACATAGTTTAGGTCTTCAGGGATCATCTGTAAATGTGGCAACTGATAGAATATTAAGTGATTTTCCCCCTTAGACACAGTTATCGTCTTCTGCTGTCACACACACACACACACACACACACACACACACACACACACACACACACACAGTATCTGCCACCTTTCAACCTGCAAACTGACCACTTAACCTTTCATATGAGCAGAAACATCAGAAAACTGATCTCATCAATGATGTACAAATTATAGAAGACCACCGACATTACCAGGTGATGACTACTGTGTCTTTTACGAGTCATCATATCCGAATATGAATTTATCTAAAAGTTGTTTCACCTCATCATTTACAACCACAAACTTAATCAGCTTGCCTCATATATATATATATATATATATATATATATATATATATATATATAGTATATAAAGCAAAGCCGCTAGCAAATAGAGATTACCAATGACAAAAAAATAGTTTGACATCAATTGCACTTCTGGTTACCAATATTAATTTCTGATTGATATTAGGACAAGAGAAAAGTCTGTTTAATATCAATTACCGGTACGTTCTTTGTTACTAATGTTACACGTGTTTCACGCCGGGAACGAAGTGTACGGTGGCCGGCTTAAAGAATGGTGAATAATGTAAATAACAATAATTTAGAAGATAAAATAAAATACTGTGTTGTTGATCTAGAATATTCCACTCAACATGACCCTGTGTAGATTTATTCTTAAACTTTGATATAAATTATACACATTTCGCTAACAAAATATTATACACACTTATATTAAGCAATACTATACACCGAAATATAAGTTAACCCTTTGAGTACGGCGCCGACCTCCTGCATACATTATAGTCTAGTGAGAAAGACATCTTAACTCCTTGGGTACGGTACAGGACCGTTAAAATGATGATTTATTTCCCTGAATGCCATAGTATTGTGATCAGGGGATGAGATAACGTGTTCCGGGGAGTAAAAATATAACATTGTCGAGTAAAACATTTCACAATTTCACAAAGACTATTTTCCATAAAATTTCACAAGAATTCGAACGTTGGCCGATGACGTCACTTCACGGTTCACTCTGCTTTGAATGCCTGTAAAAATTTAAAGTCTTCGAGGAAACTGCTTTTTAATTTATGAATAAAGACGAATTCATGGCATCCTTTGGCTTTCTTTCTGTCAACAAATCCATCTCTCATGCTCGAACGCTACAATACCAAAGAGCGTTCGTGTCGGTGTGTTCGTCAGCTGCCAATCCCCCTGATGAAAATGTGTAGAATTTGACCTAAAACGTTGACTCAGGGAATGGATTGGCACTCTGGCCTTCAGCTGTAGTGTGAAGACGTACACACTTGTGGTCAACGTCTCTCGTTTCCTTTCTTTCTCCTCTTTACTCTTTCTCCTCCGTAATCTTTCTCTTTCTGTATTTTCTCTCTCCTCTCTCCCTTTCATTTCCTCATCCATACCACCTTCATTATATTTTTCATTCCCTCTATATCTCTCTCCCTCCCTCCCACACACACACACACACATACACCGCTATTCAAGGGGTTGATTTTCCACTATTTGCCCTTAAATTTTTGTGAGTACCTCCTGTGAGTAGGGCCAGTACCTGTGAGTAGATCATAGGAGAGGGGTCGGTTCCTTGGGTGAGTGGGGTCGAATCTTTGTAAGTGGGGTCAGTTCCTTGTGAGTGGGGTCGGTTCCTTGTGAGTGGTTTCGGTTCCTTGTGAGTGGTTTCGGTTCCTTGTGAGTGGGGGTCGAATCTTTGTGAGTGGTTCGCTTGAGTGGTTTGGTTCCCCTGGATGTAATTACTGTAAGATGCCTGTAACTCTTTTTAAGTAGCTTGTAACTCTCCACTTGTCATAAGCTCACTGTAACTACCGTAAATTACCTGTAACAATCAGCTCGCGGCTGTAACTACCAGCTTGTAACTATAACTACCGTAAATTATATGTAACTACGCGCTTGTGGCTGTAACTACCCGCTTGTGGCTGTAACTACCGGTTTGTAACTATAACTACCGTAAATTATATGTAACTACCCGCTTGTGGTTGTAACTACTGGCTTGTAACTATAACTACCGTAAATTATCTGTAACTACCCGTTTGTGGCTGTAACTACCGGTTTGTGACTGTAACTACCCATAACTGCTGTAGGTAACTAACTGTCAGGAGTTTGACATTCACAAATTGACCAGTTATTATCTAACGAAGCATCTCTGCACGGCCATTACTCGCCTACAATTTATCAACACTCGTATGAATAATTCAGTTGGAGGGCCATTACAGGAGACAGATCTGGCTGTTAGTTAAATTGGCAAGCCATCTAATGCTGCCATCTTCTCGTATAGCGGTTATGTTATAGCGATATATATTCTTCGGTGTCTATTTTAATGTGGAGGTTCTATACCAAGTCATATGTCCGATAGGGTGATATATCTTGCTGTCTAATATATACAGATTCTACTAAGTCTGATGTCCGATATAGCCGTTATGTCTTAGTATGTCTAATAAACAGACTCTACTCAGACCAACGTCCGATATAGCCGATATATCTTAGTGTGTCTTATATACAAATTCTACTAAGTCTGGTGTATCTTGGTGTGTCTTATATACAGATTCTACAAAGTCCGATGTCCGATATAACCGATATATCTTAGGGTGTTCCAGTAAGTCAGTAACCGATATACTGTTAAGACACTCTTTAAAAATTAATACTGTATATTACGCATAGATGTTGTGCGATTCAGGCAATGTACTCAATGGATGTCATCGTACCTAAGGGGTTAAACCATCATCATACTCAAGGGGTTAAACCATCATCATCATACTCAAGGGGTTAAACCATCATCATACTCAAGGGGTTAAACCATCATCATACTCAAGGGGTTAAACCATCATCATACTCAAGGGGTTAAACCATCATCATACTCAAGGGGTTAAGTCATCATCATACTCAAGGGGTTAAATCATCATCATACTCAAAGGCTTATGTGATCATCATACTCAAGTGCTTAAATCATCATACTCAAGGGGTTAAGAAACCATCATCATACTCAAAAACCATCATCATACTCAGGCCATCATCATACTCAAGGGGTTAAACCATCATCATACTCAAGGGGTTAAACCATCATCATACTCAAGGGGTTAAACCATCATCATACTCAAGGGGTTAAACCATCATCATACTCAAGGGGTTAAGTCATCATCATACTCAAGGGGTTAAATCATCATCATACTCAAAGGCTTATGTGATCATCATACTCAAGTGCTTAAATCATCATACTCAAGGGGTTACTGCAGCATCCTATTGTAAATCTAATCCCTTGATAATATAGACGAATAACACCATAATGTTTACCTGGGACGCCCTGACATGACCTTATTAACACGTGATTGGCGTAGAGGTTTATAAGGTCAGAGTAACATTAATGGGGCCACTGTTGACGCCACCACCATTACCGTGTCACACCACCCGCCCACCCTACCCCGTCACACCACCCGTCCACCTCAACCCGTCACAGCTCCCCTCATCAGCCGCCATTACAGCCCCCCCGTTACAGTTCCCGTATTAGCCTCCGTCACAGCTCCCCTTATGAATCCCCGTAACAGCTTCAGATATCAGCTCCCGTCACAGCACCCCTCATCAGCCCCCGTCACAGCTCCAGGTATCAGCCTCCGTCACAGCTCCCCTTATCAGCCCCCGTCACAGCCCTCCCCGTCACTACACTACACTTCCCACCACATTAATTCTAACATTAGCCGTTAAAACTTCTCGCTCTGAAACGTTAATTATCAAACTTCCTTCGATTTTGAAACATTTTAATTAAATTTCACTCGATCAGAAATATTTGTCAATAAACTTTCATCAGTTGCTATCCAAAATGAACACTGCGACTCTTGTTATATATCAGTAGTGTTGTCAATATACTCCGTCCGTTGTGTCATAGTGTCTCGCCCAAAACGGTAAAGATATTTTTTTTTGATTGTTTACTATTTCTTATTAAAGGTTAGTTACCTCCCTTTGGTTTGAGTGGAGAGGTGACGAACCTGCTGGATATTATATTTTCGTTTGTCATTCAGTCAGTAAGTCAATCAGACAATTTATCAGTGAGTCAATAGGTTACTGGATACGTCAGGCAGTCAGGCAATTCATCAATGGATATGACAGTCACTCAGTCAGGCAATTTATCAGTCAGTCAATAGGTCAGTGGATACATCAGTCAGTCAAGTCAGTCAGTGGGTGAGAAAAAACTATAGTAACTAAAGCAGCTGAAAATCGTGTAATAACTAACCACCCATATACTAATCAACATCGTCCACCAGTAAAGCGATACAGTAAGTACAGGTACAGTATATTGCAGGAGCAGCATCACCTCAAGAAGTTATATCCCAGCGTATTTCACCTAACGCTACTTGGGGGGGGGGGTTAAGTTAGGTGAAGCGTGAGGTGAAGCGTTAGGTTAGGTTCGGTGAAGCGTTAGGGTGGTTAATCTTCAGGTGAAATAAGCTACTGGGATGAAGATTGTCCAGGTAATCCCGGTGTTTAATTACAGCATTCCTATATCCCAAATCCAACTCTTTATCTCTCCCAAAAAATACAATAAGTTCTGAATGCGCTGAACCGTCAGGCCACAGTGTCTCTGAGTGCATGGATACTACAAATTAATAACATATCCTTGAATCTCTATACTCAGGGGAGATCGGAGTGTATTGGAATATGCAACTGTATTTGTCTAAGTCACCAGGCTGAAGATGATGATGATGATAAGGAGGAGGAGGAGGAGCAATAGGAAGAGGAAGAGCAGCAAGAGCAAGAGGACGAGGAAGAGCAAGAGGAGGAGCAAGAGGAGGAGGAGCAAGTGGAGGAGAAAGAGGAAGACCAGGACGAAGAGGAGGAGCAAGAAGAGAAACAAGAGGAGTTGCAAAAGGAAGAGGAGTCGCAAGAGGAAGAGGAGCAAGAGGAAGAGCAAGAGGAGGAGGGCAAATGTCAAATTGTAAAACCTCGATGAAATCCGTTTAGTCTTACATGAGTTCCCACAGGGGGTGTTATTAAGGTCTATTCAACTCCCTGTGGTTCAAGTAAAATATAGTAAATTGTGAACATGTAAAGCCCTCACACAACCCCCCCCCCCCTATGTACGGCTGTCACATTACCACCATTATCATGTCAGGTGTTCATATACATTATTCACTCAAAAACACTGTAGTAGTAGTAGTAGTAGTAGTAGTAGTAGTAGTAGTAGTAGTAGTAGTCTGCAACATGAATATGACAAGGAAAATTTATGATATTTACTCTTCCCGTATTCCAAATATTCGTAATTTAATATTCCCGTGCTCAAAAAGTCCCTGTACACCTCCTTTAAATTCGGTCGTATTTGTTATATCTTCATTTGTACATTGTCATATACGGTACCTGATCCTATTTACAGTAAAAGTTGAAAGTATATCCTAATGTTGGCAATGGACTATGTTGCTAATTAATTACAGGTGCACAGGGACTTTTCGATCATCCTGTATTTCAGTTTATTGCAGTATCCACGATTCAGTGCTGTACCCGAGACCACCAAATCCGAAAAAAAGACCGAAACCGAGTCCGAGACCAATCGTACTTTCAGCATTTATTTTTATACCTGAGCATAATGCGAGTTTTTAAGGTATTTTTTCATAAACCAGAATCTCGGTTCATACATGTACAGGAATTTGGATCACCTGAAGATTAGACACTCGAGGTTATTTCACTTGACTAAATACCCTGATGTTATATGGGGTGTAGGTCGCGTTAGGTTAGCGTCAAGGTGAAATAAGCTGGAGTGTTTAATTTTCAGGTGATGCAATATCTCTAAGGTGTTAAAATGCATTGATGATGGAGGGTCAGTGTCATCTTAAAACGTGGAAATATTTACCAAATATTGTGCATAAACTACCCAATGATTTGTATTTTTTCAACTTCATAATAAAAAAATATAAGTAGTTAAACACCGCTGTTAGGAGCCCACTGCAGCGCCATGATGGGTGTGGTTGTGTCGTGCTAGGCGGCCAGGTCATCACAGAGCCCGACGCGGCACGCCGTCCTCACCTGGCAGCATGATTAGAGTCAACCTGTCACTGGCACCGTACACAGAGAAGTGTCAGAGCCATCAGCGGCGACACGACAACGTAAGTGTCAAAGGTCAGGTCAGGGCCGGTCCTTGGGGATGGTGCAGTGGGCACGGCAGACGGCCCCCCACCAGAAAAGGTTTGCCCAGGGCCCCATGTGTTAAAATAACCTCGGGTAATAAAGGACTCTGGATCAGAATGCACGGTAACATAAATGATATATGGATATACTGTACCTGGATTTACCTGGTGTCAACTTTCATAAGAATATTGACCGTGACTCTAGAAAACCCTACTTGTATTATGGCCAACCTTTCCCAACCTCGGGTAGTAATATGAGGTGAGGTAACTCACTACCTCAACCCAAATTCAACCAGTTGACTATCCCTCCCCCCCCAAGAAACTGAAATTAATCAATGAATATGCGAAAGCCAAAATCCGAGACCATAACCTGAAGAAGAGGTCTCAAAACTAGACCGGTGCTAAGCACTGCACCTCCCCCTCACCAACCAATACGCAACAAAGGCCGTGTACCTGAACTGGTTCAACGAGAGAGAACCTGCAATCCATTCTTTCCTGAACTTTATTTTTTACTTAGGTAAAGTTAAGAGTCACAACAACGGTGTAATATTTAACTGTAGATGTGGGAGGAATACCAATGAGCTGTTGAGTATTTATTTATCCGGCTGCTGCTTAGGGAAAACCACAACACCCGCTCTCGCTCGTAAAGACGCTCGCGTACCGAATTTACAGCATGTGCGCGCGTGTGTATATGTATATGTATATATATATATATATATATATATATATATATATATATATATGTGTGTGTGTGTGTGTGCAAGTAAATCACTGTGGGTGCGCGTGATCCAAGTATATGCTAATAACCACAAGAAAACAAGAAGTTCCCAAGCGCTTTCGTGTATATATATATATATATATATATATATATATATATATATATATATATATATATATATATATATATATTTCTGCGAGGAAATTCCAGTTTGCTGTCTCATACCAGATAAATGCGGAATAAATCGTATAAACGCCTGGCGGTATTATTGCTGCTGGGGCAATTCATAATTCTTTGAGCAGGCGTGAAGGCATTAGAAGCCATTACACTACAATGATATGTTGCCGCGTGTAACATTAAGAGATATAGCTGTAATTAAATTGTCGATAGCCCGGCATGAGCTGTGGTGTTCGTAACGTGATGGATCGCTGCAGTAAACGTCCATAGCGCCATTATACAGCATCTGAAGCAGCAGCAACCATTATCCAGGGTGGCGGCGCTGGGTGTACAGTAGAGACAAGGCGGGTCCACGCGGGAAGACGAGCCGAGTCGCATAAAATATAAAAGAAAAAAATGACCTGACAAGGAAGGATCGCGGCGGAAATCGTAAAATTTCAGCGAGCAAAAGTTTTTCAATAGAAGGATGATATTGACTACAAAGACAACAGTTTAAAGGCCAACTCAACACCCACGTTTTTTTTACTTCACTGTTTATGCTGGTCATAAAATTAATAACAATTTGGTTCCTTTCCCATAGCTTTATATTATATCAGATAATTTTTTTTTAATAAATCACAAAAATAAATTATCTTAATAGATAAGCCTCTGGCGCCGAGTAAAGACATGACGTCACATGAAGTAAACTTGAACTGTTACAAGATGCCCATGAGGTACTAATGTCCATTTGGGATGGTGGACACAGACGCCACACATCTTAGCTGGACACCAGCCAAGGAATGTTGTCTAAAATGTTTTAGCAAAACTGAGCCGAACGTCTCAGAGAAATTGTTACAATTTTGTCGTTTCTAATAACGGCAGCCATCTTGAAAGGCAAACACTGCCGTCACGCTATGTTTTTAAAGAAAATGATCTAACAAAGGTAATGAAAAATATTTTAGATGGACGGACGGCCGCCCATAGTAGTAATCCAAATGGTGTAAAAGAGCAGTGAATAAAGCAGTACTCGTTAATTAGTCAATCAATCTGTCATCTTTTGTTTTTAATTGTAGAAAAATAAATACTTTCTCACATAAGTATTTTGATCATTAGTCCGTGGCCAAGTGTAAACAACGCTCACCAGAGGGCCGCTGGTTTGCACCCTCCAGCCAACCAGCAGCAGTAACAGTAAACATAAGCACCAGAAGTAATGGCGATAACATTAACGTAAGCAGCAACAGCTCAATAATCTTAACAGCATAAACTGTATTAGCAGCTGCGATAACAGCAATAACAACAACAGCAGGAGCGAAGGCAACACATTTAAGAGGTGAGGAACAGCACGAGCATGTTGTGGTGGTGTTGTGTAGGTGTTGTAGCGGTGTGGTGGTGGTGGTGGTGGTGTATAGTGATGGTGCGTAGCGGTGGTGATAGTAAAGTATGGTGTGTGGTGGTAGGATATGGTTGTATATATGTGATGGTGGTGATGATGGATCGACAGTGCAATGAAAACAAATCTAATACCACCTGTCTCCCTCCACCTCCTCTCGCCAGTGCCCAACATCTCGATTATACCAACTCAGAGATTATATACCCCAGTAACGGGTAATTAGAGAGGGGGGGGGGAGGTGAGGGAGGGGTATAATCGTCCTTCCCCCCAAAAAAAAATAAGACCAAGTTGTGTGTACAGTGTGTTGCAATATTTGTTACACGAGACTTACCCAGCATTCCCCTGCACGCGTCGCCGGTTCCTCCTCCACTCTGACAGCACCGCCAAATTACCAAACATTTACTTGGTATTTGTAGGAGTTTGTGGAATAATTATCAGCGCGGAATTGGCTCGCCTACTGCCAGCTCAGCCAATTTACTAAATCCCAAATAATGAGATTACTGTATACTTATTTTTGCTTACGTGAAGGAAAGAATATAATTAGATATTATTTTTGGGTTCTACTTTCTCTTGTCAAGGGTAAATTGGATTATTTACACACCCACAGCCACAATAACAACTACTACTATTACTACTACTACTACTATCTCCACTCTCAGGGACACTTCAGCCTTTGCAGGGGCCCGAAGAGAAATATTTTCCTAGCACAGGGTAATTGAATAACCTGTACCCAACTGCCTGTTTAAAAGTGATCCGATAATGAGGTTACTTGTGTCACGGTCAGGTCATTACTTGATTTTGGGAGAAGTTGACCGCGTCCATCAAAACCCGACATAGTGCGTGTCTGAGGGTAGTAATCCAGATACCCCATACCCTACTACCGGCCCTGTCTACTAGCCGTACACCAACCATAACCAACTAGCAACTACTGGAACTGTATATCATCAGTACTAAACTTATTCACGTTTACTAGCATAATTTCCCTTAACTACCACCACCAGCCACGCCTATTTACGATCACCATCAATTCACTATCTCTACAGCAAGGCTCACAACCACTTCTACAACCACCACCAATCACTACAACCACTATCACTCTACTCCTACCACAACCAATAACTACAACCATTATCAATACTACCACCACCACTTCCAATCAACTAAAACTACCACCACCATCACTAACAACTACAACCATCACCACCAATCACTACAGCCACTATCACTACTACTACTACCACCAACCACTACAGCCACTATCACTACTACCACCACCACCACTAATAACTACAACCACTACCACCACCACCACCACCACCAGGATCTTGAATAAGACAACTGATCCCGTGAGAGTGACACCGAATAAGCTCCGCTGAAACCAAGTTAACGAGTAACACTGAAACGACTGTTATTGTCTGTATACATCATTTATATAGTGTACATGTGCGAGTGTGTGTGTGTGTGTGTGTGTGTGTGTGTTTATGTATGTGTGTGTGTGTGTGTGTGTGTGTGTGTGTGTGTGTGTGTGAGTTGCTTTACTACAGTACTAAGTCACTTTATACAGTACAGTATATTATTTGTGAGGTTTGGTTAGGGTAGGTTAGGTTTGGGTATGAATATATTTGGTCAGGTAAGGTTAGATTCGAACATGTTATGTTATGTCTCCAGTAGGAAATATTATGCAAATCGAAGTTTCCCATGGATGTAAGTACACACACATACACATACATACATACATACACACACACACACACATACACACGCACACAATACCCACGTTTACATTTTCTTCTACAGGCAACAGTTTTATCAAATATATGAAGTCGGGTAACTCGTGCAAGTTTTGACACAATTTGGGATTAACATACGATGAAGAGCTGCAATACCCGGGTAGACCAAAACTACCGATATTTTAATCTTGGGTCGTCCCGGGGCGGCGGGTTCTTCCTCCGCTGGGAAATTGGCGGAGAGCCAACACAACTCCCGCCCAAATCGAACTGATATTCTGAAAGCCGCGATAAAACAAAAACATCCATTTACCGAATTGGAAACGACATTTCCATTAAAAAATCGGATTGTTGGATAACTTACAAAGACGACACGCATTGAGTGCTTTTAAAATCGTATATATTATTCAGCCATCACGCTATTAACTAGAGTATTAAAAAAAATACTCAAATTTCAATACATTTTGAATACCCTAAGCTTAGGGTTAAAACTTACATTAGGTATCAGCTTTATTGTTTGATAGCTAGTCGGTGAGTGTTTGTGTTGTGTGACGCCTCCACACGTCACCCTGCCTCGGAGGGCCTTGTGTGCTGCTCTTTGCCTCCATTGTAACTCTCATCACCACCTGACCTCTACTTGACCTCCACTGTGACTCTCATCACCACCTGACCTCTACTCGACCTCCACTGTGACTCTCATCACCACCTGACCTCTACTTGACCTCCACTGTGACTCTCATCACCACCTGACCTCTACTTGACCTCCACTTTGACTCTCACTTCCACATGACCTCCACTGAGTCTCACCACCATTTGACATCTGTAATGGTTATGATTGACCTTGTATAGTAGGTTAATGGTACACACACACACACACACACACACACACACACACACACACACACACACCTTCATCCCCATAAACTTTTTTCTCCTCTCCCCTACAAAATAGCCTTCCTCACTTACTCTCTCTCTCCCCAGTCCTACTCACGTCACCCCAACTACCCATACCCATAAAATCTCCTCCTCTCTCCTACAAACCCATCTCCCCACTTCCAAACGCCCCTCTCTCTTGTCTCCTTCCTCAGTCCTACGCACCTCTCCCCAACCACTCACATTCTAAGTTTACCCACATATTAACAGCAGCACCAATGGAAAAAAAAGCAGTAATTATCCCACAGCTGCAAGTACCACTGCCACAGAAGCCACAGTAATCGCTCCACTAAGAGTTGAAATTAATGTGTTTTTTTTATGGACTTGGCTATCAAAGGACTCGTAGTGGGGTGAGTCGGGCCACAGACCAGAGCTTGAAAACGCGCTCACTCCCTTGATGTCAACAAGGGAAAACGCTCACCCAAGTGCCTGTCAAAGTGATCTGGTTCAGCCGAGTATAGTGGTTCCAGGGTTGACACCTAACACAACTTTTAATATTACAAGTGGAGGTGATTATTTGAACCTGGTGAGACTAATGATAATAACAATGGTGATGATGATGAGTGATGGTGATGATGCTAATATTTTCAACATTAATTATAGTAACAATAATGGTATCAGTAATAATAATTAAAATACAAGTATACACAAACAGCATGGTTAACACATGTATGCATTTATGTATTAGCCGGAAATTACAATCTTACTCCGTGACGAAATAATTTATTTTTGCTAAAAGCCACTGCATTTATAACAAAACTGAATAACCATGAATATGAATGGCTATGCTCATTCACTTTCCTTTGAATAAAGTAAGAAATTAATTGAGAGAAAGGCAAGAAACATTGTTAGTAAATTTCCATGAAAAATTCAATGTTGAATAAGTTTGTAGAAATAAGTGATATAAATTTTGTTGCAATGCTCTCAGAAGAGAGCAGTGAAGTTTCAGACGAAAATTGCCGGTTAAGTTTCGATAAAGGACAATATTATAACCTTGTACTGATGTTTATATAGGGAGGCAAAAAACACTACTTTATAGCGTTTTCGTCAGAAACTTGTATTCTTAGAGTTTTTTTTATTTCGATTTCACCAAAGAAAGCACAATTTAGAGGGTTTTAGGTTGGCACATTACGAAACGACGCAAAATCGCAAAAAAAAAAATTATTTGTTTTATTCTGGTGTGTGAGGCTCGGTTGAAAAAGTGATGTTTTCATTTTGTTGGTTTCCTCTAGTTTGGAAGCCATGTTACCTTAGGTTGGAGAAGTCTCGTATCCTGATGCGAGTCGTTAGGTTTGGTACGTTAGGTTCCTTTGGTTCTTCTATTGTCTAGTTGGGTTAGGATAGGTTTACACACCGGGGGAGGGGGTCCAGATAGGAGGTTAGGTCAGGTCCTTCTGGTTAGGTTAGGTTAGACATGTATATTGATATTTGAGAGTCGATCAGTTAGGTTCGTTATAATCATTTTATTTAGGCAAATTTTATTTCCTCCACCATTTTTGTATTGTACTTGATAAACTAAAGAATTTTTCTTCTATTAAAAACTTTCCTAGCGCAGCACCTTAACCCGGGTACGTGTTCTTAAATTTTACGTTTTTTAAAGTTTTTGTAAGTTAGGGTTATATAGGTCTGGTTTGTCAGTTTCTTTGCATATTTTTACCCCACAATTTCGCTCTATTTCACAGTCCTGTCCACTATAATTATGTGATAAAAAGTTCATTTTTTATGTAAAAAAATCGATAAATATAAATGTCCAACAAAAAACGCTAAAGAGTAACGCATTCTTTATTTTTTTGTTCTATCCCACAATATACAGTAAATATCAATATAGAGTTCAGTGGTTGTCCTCTTCCGAATCTTTACCGAATAACCTGTTTCAGATGATAACAGCCAAGTTTCAGACGAAAAAAGGCAAGACTCAGACGAGAACAGTCATGTAGACAAGGAAAGCAGCCAATTTTCAGAAGAGAACAGCAATTTTCGACAAACAGCATAATTTTGAATCTGAACAACTTCGTTTTAGACATGAGAAGCAAAGTTATGGATGAGAACAACAAAGTTCTATACGAAATCAACATAGATGTTGCATTTACTCCTGCTATATTTAATAAAATTACCTAAAAAATTGATAAAATGAAAATATAAAAATCGAGGTGTCAGCTTGACCTTTCAGTGGCAACAGTCGACCTCAGTTACATATTAATATATCTTTTTTATTTGCCTGTGTGGGGCGGCGAGGTCTGCAAATGTTACCTGTGGTGAACTTTATATATTGTAAAACGCTCAAAAAGTCTAAAAACTTTAGTAATTTTTACATAAATAATAAAAGAAAATTGTGATACCTGTATCACTTGTGATGACAACGCGAGCGAGTTGATTTTTGTCACTCCATTTAATCAGGTATTGTTTTCGCTTTACACCTGTATCTAACTCATCTGCTAACTTATTTTATTAATTTACAAATTAAACAATCTGTATTTATTAATCCCGTCAGAGTGAAGTGCTATAACAACGCTTTAATTCTATTATAATTTAAAGTATTCCATGGTAAATAAACTTTTAACGGACTTGTACTGTAACTACCGTAGGTCTATGTTTAGTTGAATCAACGTCCTGTTTACCACGTATTTGTATACCTGCACTGTCCATGTATTCATGGTCAAACAATGTGAACTTCTATGGCGATTTTCTGAATATATATATATATATATATATATATATATATATATATATATATATATATATATATATATATATATATATATATTGTGTTATAAGGAACCACTATAGAATGCACCCACTGTTCACTTGTTGAGCCACTCACGACCCACGAAACCCATTCCTTATTTCCTCCTCTCTTAGACCCTTCGAGTGGTGGGAAAAACCCATTTGCTTTGAACTCATGGGGTTAGATTAAGTTGTTGGGAGGGCCGTGTTGTCGCAATGGTCACAGGCAACATTGTGCGCCTAGCAGCATACATAATATCATACGATACAGAACCTGTTACTCCGAGTTTTAGGATAAAACTTGTCAATTGTATTCTACCGGGTATCTACTTCATGTATATATTTGCTTACACTTCACAGTCATAATTTAAATCATGTTTAATGTTACTAAATAATTCATAGTTTTCACAAATAAGCAATTCTAATAACTTCAACGGCTGGTGTTGTTTGGCAACCTCGACTTTGACAACACAAAGTTTTCTCATTTACAGTGATGAGTCAGTCTTGTGACGCACTAGTAGAGAAGAAGTGGATCAATTTTAATGAAGGTGATGTGTCATTAATACGACCACAAACAGAGTTCATCTCACAATTTTTAATTGTTGACAAACTTGTTATTATCCTCGTTACGAGCTTAAAGACCTTTTGCTTTTGAAGTGCAGTGATAACAATATAACGTCAAAGAACACATCTAGTCTCGTGTTACCACCGCTTGTAACATCATCAGTCAAGTACCCTGAACGGCTGAACAACACCAAGGACATTATTAATGAGCGTTTTGCTGAATAAAATGTACCGTTTATAACCGGGTCCGACTAATTACCCAAATGTACCCAAATGTAGCCGCAATGAAGTCAAATAATGGTCCTACATGAATAAATCGGACTGCCAATCACTTCTCGACTGGTATTTGGTGTCACGAAGTCACAAAAAATTGGTAAACTTAATTTAATCTGAGTTAATAGATCGAGTGCATGTACCTAACCTAACCTAACACAACACAACTCAGATTAAATTAAGTTTTCCAATTTTTTGTGACCGTGACACCAAATACCAGTCGAGAAGTGATTGGCAGTCCGATTTATTCATGTAGGACCATTATTTGACTTCATTACGGCTACATTTTGCTACATTTGGGTACATTTGGGTAATTAGTCGGACCGTTAATAACCTGGTGTACTTGAAAACATAAATTGGCTAATCTTAAATGTTTTGTAAAGAAGTTATTTCTTACCTGGAGAATAGTCCACACACTCTGCACTTCGTCCCTTCGTAATCTTGAAAGATAAATTGAATTAAATGAACTCAGCGTAACATCTCTAATTTTACGCAACTGAACTATGCTTGGAAGTTTCCCGTTACCGTCTACGAGTGTTCACGAGTCACACACAACCATCACGAGTCACACACAACCATCACGAGCAAACAACCTGACGCTCTTGTATCAACACATGGTTCTTTCGCATGCTGTAATATTATTATCAATAGTCACTAAAGTTATAAGTTAATAAAATATTATAACAATGATAAAATTTAGACAAACTAAATTTATTCAAACTAATCATGATTGTACACTTTCTAATGACTTTCGATTTTGAGAATAATTATCAGCGCTATTTGGACAACATCCAACATGGTGGAGAAGGGGACGGGCTCCTTCTCTCAGGAACACACCAAACTACATAAATTACTTGCACTGGGATGGACATCGGCCATCCTTGAGGGAAAAAATATATTTCTTCTCAACAGAAATATTTTTAATATATCATTTAGATGTGGAGGGAAACTAGAGCACTGTAATACCTAAGGTACGCTATATAGTATGTGATTTTAATATACCTTATCTTGCAGAAAAATAATTTCGGACGTTTTTGGCACTATCGAACATCTGCTTGAGGATTATGGGAATATGTTTGCTCAAGACTTGCTATATATTATAATGTTTGTTTTGTCTGTTCTCCAGATAAACCCTAAGCATGATGACTCGCAAGTAGATGCCACATATTAGCAATTATCGAGGGAATTTTAGTTGGAACTGGTTGAATGTCGCCGATGAATTCTTAAGGTAACGCCTATACTAGAGTATTTATATGTGATTTGTGTGTCCGTTTTATTGTTGGTAGCCGGAGCATCAACACAGGTAGCAACAAACGCTAAATTATTAACGTAGCAGTTATTAGGGTTTTGTTTGTAAACCCGTGTATTACATGGTACTGGAATGCCTTATAGACTCTTTAAATTATATTATTCCTGTCTTAATTTTAATCACTTGTAAACACGTTCATGTATACAGTTAGTTGTTTGGTACAATTAACAGTCTTCTATAAACAACCTCATTACTGTAACTGGTAATACTGTAAATAGCCTCAGCATTTGTGTAGTGGTGATGCTGTGGCATATTTTATTGCTAAATTGTGTGATAAAACAAAGTCAAAATTCATTTGTTGACGTTACTCATGGTCCTGGATTGGTTTGGTTACGTGTGATGGTGGTTTGATATACTGTACATACTTAAACATTTACTCGGTTCATTACGCAATCCGACTTGTTGTGGAATGATAAAAATGTACACGGGTAACACACCTGGCCGTAGTTGTAGAATATTCATTAAGCTGTTGATGGTGTATAGGTGTAACAATGCTTGTGCAATACGGCAACTGTAACCAGTGCCTCTATAACAAGCCTGCCCCGGCCTTTATAACTGTAACGAGCCTTTATGGGTGTAAATGTAAAAAATTTTGACTGTAGCGTGTATGAGTGTCACTCTGGGTATAAGTACTGTGTAGAGGTGTAGCATAAAGGTGTAGCCACCAGCAGCGAGGCAGGAATATTCTCCCTCGTTACCAAGTCTCGCGCCGCCAACTTTTGACAATGTCAGTATTTTTGTTCGTCAACTCCCGCCTGGAGACTGAGTGGCGCCAGCAGTGAGTATGACTATGTAAATGGAGGGGGGCGGAGGTGACGCGGATCACATAACACCAACTTTTATTACGTGAAGTTGAATAAGGTAGCGACGTAAGATATGAGATCACAGGTAAAACAGTCACGTCACAGCTAAGAGCCTCGCATTTTAGTGCCTCACTCTAGTGCCATGCAGCCTGCTGCCTCGCAGCTTGGTGACTCAATGGCCTAGTACCTTACAACCTAGTGCCTCAGCCTGGTGTCCCAGTCTAGTGTCACACAGCCTGGTGCCTTACAGCCTGGTAACTCATAGCATAGTGTCCTATAGCTTAGTACCTCACACAGCCTGGTGCCTTACAACCTGGTAACTCATAGCCCAGTGCCCTATAGCTTAGTACCTCACACAGCCTGGTGCCTTACAACCTGGTAACTCATAGCCCAGTGCCCTATAGCTTAGTACCTCACACAGCCTGGTGCCTTACAACCTGGTAGCTCATAGCCCAGTGTCCTATAGCCCTGGTAGCCCAGTGCCCTATAGCTTAGTATCTCACACAGCCTGGTACCTTACAACCTGGTAACTCATAGCCCAGTGCCCTATAGCTTAGTATCTCACACAGCCTGGTGCCTTACAGCCTGGTAACTCATAGCCCAGTGCCCTATAGCTTAGTATCTCACACAGCCTGGTGCCTTACAACCTGGTAACTCATAGCCCAGTGCCCTATAGCTTAGTACCTCACACAGCCTGGTGCCTCAGTTTAGTACCTCACAGATCTAGTGCCTCAGAGTTTAGTACCTCTCTGCCTAGTGCCTTACAGTTTGGTACAGTACCTCATAACCTGGTTCCTCTCAGCTTAGTACCTCACAGCCTAGTGCTTCAGCTTATAGTTGTTTTTTAAGATGACAGTACAAGTCCCACCCCCCCTTGCAGCTCATTGGCTCATATATAATGCTCGATTATCGCAAATAAATCCATATAAAACTGTTTAGGATATCTAATTCTTGCCCAGTTTAATGCTGAATTTAATGCATGTAAAGATATAGCAACTTGAAAACATTAACTTCAGGATATGAATGAAAAAGGAGTTTGAAATAAAGAATATTTACCGTCGAAGTCACAAGGAAGTTTACGCTTTTGGAGAACACGTTCACCACTTTACTTTTCACTAATTATTATGTATATCAACACAAATGACACCAAACATATAAAGCATCGGGTAGTAATGGCCATTTTAAAAATAAAAGAATTAGTGTAAACACCTCTTATTCACGTAATGGTTCATTAAAGGGAGCCAGAATTATGTATCCTTAACAGTTATATGTGGATCTATTTGCGATAATCGAGCATTAATATAAATGAGCCTATTACCATCAACTAAAACACAACAGTGTTTCGCAACCTATAGTACCTCACAACTTAGTGCCTTACGCAGTCCACATATGCCTACATTTTGTCGCCAACATGTGGTCGACAAGATGAAATGGGGCACAGGGTTCCGACTCCGGTAGGGTACGGCCGCGTGCACTAGATGGGTGTTTCCTCTTGTTGATCACATGTTGGCGACAAAATGCACGCACGTGTGGACGCACCTTTAGCTTAGTGCCACATACCCTTGTGGCACACACACACATCTAAAAGGAAAAACAATACCCCAGGCAATTCTTAAAACTGTCTCATGCGAATATTCTCACACAGGGGAGAAACATATTTACATACAGATGAAGCTGGGTGAAGGGAAGGGTGTCTTCCTGTTCCCTCTATATAATCACCGCAGGAATTGTTTACGATTAGGAGGTAATGGATGTTGTTAAGACTTGCCTGTTATGGTGGACGAGGTAAGAGTCTGTCTGTGTTGACAAAATATTATCACCTGACGGGGACTTTACTGTAGTAGTCTTGAGTGTTGACTGTATGAATGTCTGATAACTGTATTACTGTAGTATGATTGTATGACTGCATGCCTATGGCTATGACTGCATGCATATGACTATGCTGATGACTGTATGACTACATGCGTGTGACCACGCTTATAACTGTATAACTGCATGCCTATGACTGCATGCCTATGACTGTAAGACTGCATACTAAGACTGTATGACTGCATGCCTATGACTATATGACTGACTATAATCATGTCTACTTGAGTGTATAACCTTCCCACTACCAGGATTGCCGCTGTCTTTACCGTCAGTAGCACCTCTATGTTCGTTAATACACAGATGAATTTCCCTGTTGGGCGCTGTAAACATCGCTTCGCCTTGCTCAGGACACAAGGGGCCCAATAAATTAGCCTCCTTGCGGGACAAATCTGAATATGAATCTGTGCTCATTTCAACTCTGGGATCTTACGGGCCTTCACTCTGGTAAGACTATACAGGCACTGGGGGAGGGTAGAGTGGAAGAGGTCGGCCTATGATGATGATGGTGTGGATCAGAGGCGTTTTAGGGTTATCCACACCATTACTTTTAAGTGTTCCACAGGCTAACGTAATCCTAACCACCGACGCCTTAAAATAGTTGACTGGTGCCTTTTAAATTACTACATCAAAAAACATCTTAGATGAAGTAATCCATGAGGGCTCTAAACGACATCTAACCGTAATTAGTATCATTTAAAGGCTCACATTATGACCTGCACCTAACTGCTTCGCTCGTACAGTCAGTCGCCTCGTTAACTCTGGAAGTAGAGTGCAACTTGGCATGATCCAAAGAAGAGTTTTAATTTGAACGTCACTGTTTATTGTGTACGCGCGCTACAAATTCCTACTAAGTACACAGTAACGCGACGGCTCAGATGTTTTGTGTGTGTGTGTGTGTGTGTGTGTGTGTGTGTGTGTGTTCGTCCTTAAGTTTTGATGGTAATTAGAAGTCAGGCTCCACTGTGAGACTGCCTCGTAACTGATGATATAAGAATGCGTCTAACTTGTTGACTTCAGCTAAATCACAAAAATTCGTGTAATTACGTTGACTGAGCACCAGTTAGGAGACCAAATTAAAGTTGAAAATCATTTGGCAAATATTCTCTTACTTAATTTGGTCTCGTAACTGACGCTTTAAGTGAATGTAACTAGTTAAGGTAGAGTCTCGGTGTAATGTAATTTCTGGGAGTTATGTTAGCTAAATTTAGCCAGTTGTGTGTACGTTCTTGGATCTCTGGTTACGAGGGTTATTTATCGTAGGAAACCTTTGAGAATCTAAACCCAGACCTTATATCTTCTGGCTGAGGCGGTGATGTTTTGTGTGGTAGGGGTTGTAGTGATTATGGTGGTGCTGGTGGTAGGGTGGTAACGGTGGGTAGCGATGGTGGTGATGGTAGGGGTTATAGTGGTTAGGGAGTAGTAGTAGAAGTAGTGGCAGCAGTGGTGGTGGTGCCTCACTTTTACCAGGCAGAGCACCGCCTCATCCCTCCAGCTCGGCTATTAACACTAATGACGCCATTACAATTACCAGAGCGGGAAAAGTTCTTGAGTCGCTTTGGCTTACCACCATTTCCCTGCCTGCCTGTTGCCTGTTTTTTGTCTGCCTGCTGCTTGTTGCTTGTTGTCTGCCTGTTGCCTGCTGCCTGTTGCCTGTTGCTTGTTGTCTGCCTGTTTTAAGCATTTGTCTGCTTGTTGTTTATCTGTTGCTTGTTGCCTTCTTGTTTGTCTGTTTGTTTCTTGTTGTATTCATGTTGTCCTGCTTTTTATCTGCCTGCTGCTCAGTATTTCCTTTCAGCCTTTATAAATACAAGTGAAATATATGTATATATTGTATGTCAACCCAAGTATTTTTAGGGGTCACCATAGCAGCTCATAGCAGACATGACACAGTGGTTGTTGGTCCCATGGACGCAGTGTTAATGTCTCCTGCACACACACACACACACAGACACACACAGACACACACACACACACACACACACACACACACACACACACACACACACTCCAAAATAATATCGAGCTAACATTGATTTCCTGACATGATGCTTTAACAGCTAAATTTCCTCCCCCTCCTCTCCGCCACAGGTATTATTCCCTTCACTGCAGTCGCTACTTTGGCCGATCGGATCACCTGAAGACTAGGCCCCCCTCTCTACCCCCGATGGTTTCACCTCATGATTAAACACCCATAATGCTACCTGGCTAGATTAGGTAAGGCAAGGTTAGTTTAAGTTATTGTTAGGGTGGTTTATATTAAGGTGATATGAGCTTGGGGGCTAATTATAATTATCAGGTGATCGGGCTGGTCCTACTGAGAACTCTCATAATTTTTACCACAACTTGTATACACCCAGAACCGCTAGACAAACTTCCAGAGGTTCATCATGCAAATTTAAAAGCGACAAAAGAACACTTCCTCATACTTCGTCTCCCTATTTAACAGCTCTATAATCATCTTCGTTAATTTATATAGTTCTTGCAAACTGTGACTTACAGAAGTTGAAAATCTTTGTCAACAGACTTGTAACAACCGCAGGATTCAATATTCCTTTTTTCTCGTGTCTGCTGTTTTCTAACCTTTCTTGGTCAAGGCTTAGAGGCTGAAGCGTTTGAGTGAACAGTTCCCCGCCTGTAACTCGTAGCATTTTTTATTTAAAAAGAAATAAAGAAAATAAACTAAAATACAGTTAACTTTTGCAATGTAGAAAGGGGAGGTGCAGCTGACAGCAAGGATACAGGTAGTGAGGTAACCAACATTCAAGAAGAGCTTCTCTTGAGCCTGGGAGATGACCAGAGTGCCTTTAGTGATGGTACGAAATATCTCTTTTTATCATGCCCTTGAAGAGATGCTGGTTATACGAGGTAAAAAAGTGAGAGTATCTCTGGATCCCATCTCACGTAGGAATTGCTGCCTGTGACACTGTTGATCGTCTTGCCAAAGAAGGAAACAAGGAAGAGGACATAAATACCAGCCCCGTCCTCTCCTCCAACCACCTCAGAATTCGTACAACGTGAGACCTTCGACGAACGCTGGACGAATCTCACTCACCAGGAAAACCATACACTGTGCCACTACGATGCAGTATCAGGAGATGACAATCCCCATTACAATGAGTATCAGCCCCTGACCTGTTCCCAGCAGATTGTGTATACTGTACATGACTTCACCTCGGTTACAGATACTAGTACTCTCATGTAAACTTTGTGGGCGAACCGACTCTCTTACCCTCCATCTAGCATGTCCTCAAAACCTCTTCCTACAGGTGATCAGCTGTCACCATCACGTCGTCCCTTTATGACCAAATATCCCTCCTCCCACAGATAGGCCTGATGGTACAGTACTTGACATTACTCGGGACCTACCAAGCTTTGTCATAACAAGATGAACCTGTACAGAGAATCATCCCTATGGTCCGGTGAGGGGAGGGAGGGAGTTCCACTGTAGTGCGGTGAGGAACGTAGATGAGAGGATGAGAAGCTCCCGTTTGTGTGGCTAGTCGATAGTGTATAAATAACAGTCCATAGAGAAACATGTATACAGCTGAACAGTTTGAGAGATGGCGGGAGAAAGTCCAGGGAAGTTACTGAATGATGGCCACTGTGTAAGACGGGGCTGTTTATGAAGACCTATTACCGAGACCATTATAACGTGGCTCTAGTCTGGCCAGCGTCAGGGAGGAGTAAACTACGCTACAGCTCTCGCCACAATATTGATGGTATGTTTATATTAAGGTTGATAAGGTTTCCGTAGAGGTCTTATCTCTCAAGCTCATTATGGGTGGAAGGATATTGTCAGCCAAGTTACTTCTCGATGTTTCTGTCACCCATATTACTGTTGGATGTTGTCAGCCATGTTAACGTTGGATGTTGTTGTCAACCATGTCAGTGTTGGAGATTGCCATTGTTGTCAGACTTTTTTGTGTCCAGAAATAATGGGATGAATTTTCACACCTCGATGGAGTCACAGGGTATATTCGGCACACAATGACCTATCTTTATTGATGTCATTTAACTTTTACTAAAAACATTTCACGTTATGCTCTAATCGACGGTTCTTTGGGAATCAGTCATGCGTGGCCTATGCATGTTCACTCTAACCTAACCTAACCTAACCTAACATAACCTAATATAGTCTACTCTAGTTTAAACTAAACTAATCTGAGCTAAACTAATTTAACCAAACCTGAACTAATTTAACCAAATCTAACCTAACCTAATCTAATCTAATCTAATCTAATCTAATCTAATCTAATCTAATCTAATCTAATCTAATCTAATCTAGAATTAACTAATCTGACCTTACCTAAACTTATTTAACCATACCTAAACTAATTTAACCAAACCTAACCTAACTTGATCTAACCTAACCTAACCTAACCTAAACGTATTCAACCGTACCTAAACTAATTTAACCAACCCTAACCTAACCTAACCTAACTTATAACCAAATCGTTATTTTAGCAAAGCTTACTTTAATTTACTCATGCCACCTGTGGTCCTCAACATGACTACACTTGGACGATTCTTGGTCCCTTGAGGGTAAAAATAAATAAATAAATAAATAAATAATAAAAGGGAGGGGGGCGGGGGCTTAATAAATAATGGTAGTTTTTTCCTTGAAGTATGCTGTTGCGATGGTGCTTTGTATCTACTGTGTAACCTGGATTTAGATCTGGCTATACTGTTTAGCTTTTGTTATGTTTGTTTTGGTCATTTCAACGGGAGTTATTCTAACTATTAGCTTTCGTTACGGCTTTTTTGTCATTTCAACGGGAACTATTCTTACCGTTTAGCTTTTATTACATCATTTTATTCTTTTCAACGGTAATTCTTTGTACTGTTAAGTTCTGTTGCATCATGATATTCTTTACAACGGTAATTCATTCTCGCCTCATCATTTGTCCGTTCGTATCGTCAATATCTCTCTCTCTCTCTCTCTCTCTCTCGCTTCCGTTTCTTCCCCGGAGCTTCCACTTCTCGATGTCGCGTTCGTTTACTTTTTTTTCTTTTCGTTTGTGTCCCTTTTTTCTCTCGTTCGTCTCAATATTTTTGTTCTCGAAAATTTCTATCTTTCATCTTTTTTTTTTCGTTCGTTTTTATAATTTTTTTCAACTTAATTTCCATCGCAAGTTACCATGGGGAATTTCTTCTCAGTTCCTAGTATTTTAAAGACATACCCTGATGAACAGGCTACTAAGGCGAAACCCAACAAACTGAGCAATTAGCAGTCCATTGCAACTCTTCTTCTTCCCAGTCGTTGCAACACTTGCACCACTGGATCAGGAAAAGGGAGAGCCAAGATGTGTTGTAGCAGCCTGCGTCCCTGCCTCACCACATAAATCAATTCACGCGCAGCCATCATCCACCTCATCATACCTCTCGGCATCATCAAAAACCCTATACCCTCAAAAGTCCTATGGCGACGGACGAGTGGCTACGGGGACAGGCAGAGATGACTGCCGGGAGTCTCTAGTCACAACTCTGCACATGGGCGGCACAGATAAGATGGTCGTTTATGTAATGTAATTTAGGCAGCAGTGCAATCCTGTCATGTCTGTGCAACTGAGCAGCCCTTTCGAGGAACCACTCTGCTCACCCCACATGGGGAGGGGACTAGAATAGGTGCCCTAAACATAACCTGCCTAAAAAAAACAACCTGCTTAGGCGACCGCACCCAGTAAGGTTAACCTTTTGCGGTCTAAAACACAATCAATATCACAGATCCAAGCAAAAACAAACTTTTCAACCTCTTATGGTCACTGCATGGAATGACAGGACGCTTCTGGATACTGGCACAAATGAACGTCCTGAAAGAAGAACTGCCCTTGTGGCAAAAGAGCTGGCTAGGTATAACATCGGCATAGCAGCCATTAGTGAGTCCCGGCTCCCAGATGAGGGTCAACTCACAGAACGGGGGTCTGGCTATACTTTCTTCTGGAAGTGTAAGCCTGCTGCAGAGAGAAACCGCATTTATGGAGTTGGCTTTGCCATCCGCCAACTCATCCTACACAGGCTAACTGAAATGCCTGTTGTGATCAATGAGTGCCTCATGACGCCTCGCGTCCTACTGAATCACTCACGTCATACCTTTTTCATCAGTGCAAACGCCCCAACACTGGATGCAGAGGATGACATCAAGGAGCCCTTTTACGCCGACCTCGACAGAGTGCTAACCTCTCTCCCCAGAGAAGACAGGGTTGTACTCCTTGGTGACTTCAATGCCAGAGTTGACAGAGACGCCGACTTCGGCAGGGAACCATAAGGAGAAATAGACTAGGCAAGTGTAATCCCAACGGCCTACTCCTCAGCATGTGTGCTGCACACAACCTCACTATCACCTTGTTTGGGCAGGCCGACAAGTTCAAGGGTTTGTGGTAACACCCACGATCCAAACACTGGTATCTCATTAACTATATCATTGTCAGAGAAAGAGATCACGGAGATGTCCTCATCACCCGTGCCATGGGTGGCTCAGACCACTGCAACACTGATCATCGGCTCATCAGAGCCAAGCTTTCACTTCACATCGCCCCAAAATGGCGAAGGCAGCAAGCCTCCAGAAGAGATTTTTAACACTAAACTTGTGGAGGATCCAGCGGTAGCACAAGCTTTCAGAGAGCAGCTCGAACACGGGCTGATAAACAGCACAACAGCAAACAACGCAAATCCCAGTGACGATTGGGATATTCTCGACACTGTCATGACAAAAACCTACAGAGAGACCCTCGGCTAGAACGAAAGAATACACCAGGACTGGTTTGATAAAAATGACCCGGCAATCAATGTGCTCATCGGTGATAAACGTGCTGCTTCAACTGACTGGCAGTACAACCCTCAGTCTCAGACCAAAGCTGATACCTTCCGCAAGAAGAAAGCGGCGGCCCAGCGGGAACTTCATAATCTAAAGAACGACTGGTTAAAATAAAAGCACGTGAAACCAAAAAATTGCAGATCAGCACAAGATTTGTAAATTTTCAACTCCACTAAAATATTTTATGGGCCAATCACTCGTGGCGCATCCCCTCCTCCGCACACCCGACGGTAACTCCATAATTAAAGACAGTGAAGGAGGCGCCTCCTTCAGCGCTAATAAGAGCACTGCCATTCACTGCTCAACCGAAACACCGATGCGGATGTCCTGCCTACCCAGCATGTCCCTCAGCATCCAGAGCTGACCCACCTCAGCTATCCTCCATCCCTGGATGAGGTAGCGACTGCCATTAAACAGATGAAAATAACAAAGCCTCAGGGCCTGATGGAATCCCAGCCGAGGTATGTAAAGTAGGAGGACCTCTACTTACTAGCCGTCTCCACTCTCTCCTGGGGAATATATGGGAAAAGGAGGAAATTTCCCAAGCTCTAAAAGTCGCGTCCATCGTCAATATTTAAAAGAATAAGGGAGACCGGTCAGACTGTGGCAACTACCGCGGGATCTCACTGCTGTCCGTAGCTGGAAAGATTATCGCCCGAGTCCTCCGAAACAGACTATTTCTTGAGGCGGAAAACTTCCTCCCAGAATCTCAATGTGGCTTTAGACCATCACGTGGCATCACTGACATGATCTTTGTTGCCCGCCAGATACAGGAAAAGTGCAGAGAACAGCGTTGTGACCTGTACATGGCTTTCATCGACCTAACTAAGGCCTTCGACTCGGTCAACAGGGTGGACTCTCAGCTGTTTTAGCTGCCCACCAAAATTCATCGCCATTGTGAGGCAACTCCACGATGGCATGAACGGTAGTGTCCTGCACAATAGCACCCAGTCTGAGTTCTTCCCCATCGAAACGGGGGTTAAACAAGGGTGTGTACTAGCACCAACTCTCTTTTCCATTTTCTTGGCTGCCTTCCTTACTCGTGCCAGTGCCATTTTAGCCAGCGGGGTTGACATCGAGTACTGGATGAAGGGTCTTTTCAACATAAGATGACTCCAGGCAAGAACAAAAGTGTCGGAAGCTTCCATTACTGAACTTTTATATGCAGACGACCGCACCCTTGTTGCTCACACTGAATACGACCTACAGCAGATCCTGAACACCTACGCAGATGCGTATGCACACTTCGGCCTTGAGGCGAATGTACGTAAGACTAAGGTTCTCTTTCAACCTGCCCCTGGTTCAGACACACCTTCACCATCCATCCAGCTTAATGGTACTACCCCCTCTACTGTTACCCACTTTCGGCATCTCGGCTCCCACCTGTCTATCACCGCGGACATCGATGAAGAGATTCAGCATCGGATCAGATGTGTATCTCAAACCTTTGGCAGACTCCGAAACCGTATCTTCAGCTGTAGGGAGCTGAAATTATCTACAATGTTACGCATATATCGAGGAGTGGTCCTCCCCACCCTGCTATATGGCAGTGAGACATGGGTCATATACAGGAGGCACCTCAAGGCACTTGAAAACTTTCACCAACGTAGTCTACGTTCCATCTTCTGTGTTCGCTGGGAAGACAAGAGAACAACATGCCAGTATTCTTGCTGACACCAACTGTAGAAGCATCGAGGCTACCATTATCCATGAACAACTACGTTGGACTGGTCATATTACCCGCATGGACGACAGTAGACTGCCAAAGCAGCTACTTTACAGTTACCTAAAGAATAGTAAACGTAACGCTGGCGGGCAACTGAAAAGATTTAAGGATAGTCTTAAGAAAAACCTGAAAACGTACCAAAATCGACCTCCTTACCTGGGAGTCGATTACTCCACATCGTAATTCTTGGAGGAGCGCCACACTTGAAGTGTCAATATTTTCGAGTCAGCCCGACTGCAAACCGAGGCAGACAAGCGCCAACACCGGAAAGACGCTGCCACCACTCGATGTAGCCCTCCACATGTGCAACTCATGTGAACGACTCTGCCGGTCCCGTATCAGCCTTCTTAGTCACCTCAAAACTCACCAATGAAGGTGACATCCCTAATAACTCATATCATTGTATCATAGCTGGATGATCGTCATATTCGATTCCGAGTGACAGCAAGTAGTACTAGTAGTAGTGTGTGTGTGTGTGTTGCCATGGAGACCACTAAACAGCATCCCGCAGCTGTCAATGACGCATTCTATTGTGATTTATTTTTTTGGCCGTATTGTGTTTAGTTCTCACTCTCTCTCTCTCTCTCTTTCCCATTGCTCCCTTCCTCCTCTTGCTCCCTTTCCTTCTCATCCCCTCCTCCCCTTTCCCCCTGCACCTCCCCCCCTCCTGCTCCTCCCCTCCTCCCCTTCCTGCCCTGCTCCTCCTCTCTTCCCCTTCTTCTTGCTCCCTCGCTCCTCTTGCTCCCAGCTCTTCTCCTCCCTATCCCTTTCCAATATTCCCCATTCCTCCTCCCTTTCACCTTGCTACCTAACCTCTTCATTCCTCTTGCCTTCCTCCTCTTCTTCCTATTTTTTGTTCCTTCCCTTCCCCTTGTTTTTCCCCTTTCTCCCCTTCTCCTTGTACCTCTCCTCCCCCCTCCTAGTCAGCCGTGGTCGCGCAGTTGTCCTCCACTCTTTGCTGTTGGTGGGAAGGTACCGGAAAATTGCTGTCATTCTTTGTTGTGTGCTGCTATGTGGGGGAGAGGGGGCTGAGTGTGAAGGAGGGGGCTGAAATGTGAGGGGAGGGGCAGAGTCTGGAGGAGGGCCAGAGTGTGGGGGGAGGGAGATGAGATGTTCAGGAGGAGATGAATGTGAAGGAGGGGGCTGAGTGAAGGAGGAAGCTATGTGTTGGGAGGGCTGATTGTGGGGGGGCTGGAGACCCAGAGGAAGGGGCTGGAGTGTGATGGAGGGGGCTGGAGTGTAAGTGAAGGATATAGAGGTGTAGGGAGGGGGGTGAGTGTTAGGGTGGGAGATGAGTGATGAAGGGGGCTGGGTGTGGAGGAGGGGACTGAATATGGGATAGGGGGATGAGTATCGGAATGGTGGGCTATGTGTTTGGAGGGGCTGAATATGTGGAGAGGGATGGAAAGGTGAATGCTAGAGAGGGATGACAAGGTGAGTGGTGGAGAGGGATGACTAAGGGATGGAGTGGTGGAGAGGCATGATTGTAAGGGATGGAGTGGTGGAGAGGCATGATTGTAAGGGATGGAGTGGTGGAGAGGCATGATTGTAAGGGATGGAGTGGTGGAGAGGCATGATTGTAAGGGATGGAGTGGTGGAGAGGCATGATTGTAAGGGATGGAGTGGTGGAGAGGCATGATTGTAAGGGATGGAGTGGTGGAGAGGCATGATTGTAAGGGATGGGGTGGTGGAGAGGCATGATTGTAAGGGATGGAGTGGTGGAGAGGGGAATGAGTGGGATAAAAGAAGTGAATCATAAAGCGTATCGCTATGAGGTTCTTCAGGTAGTCGCCAGTAATTAGTTAACTCAGTGGCACTGGACAGGTGAAAGGTGAGACAGTTTGGCCGTGTCTGTGGACCTTACTGTGTGTGTGTGTCTGTCTTTGCTACTTAAGCGAGTGGTAGATGTCCTTTTATGGTTTACCTGAAGATTAGACACACCAGCTTAATTTACCTGAGGATTAGCCACTCTTATTTCACCTGAAGATTAGACAACTTCAGCTTATTTCACCTGAAGATTAGACAACTTCAGCTTATTTCACCTGAAGATTAGACAACTTCAGCTTATTTCACCTGAAGATTAACCACCCTAACGCTCCCTTGGGTGTTTATGTTGGGTTAGGTGTGATCAGCGTTAACTTAGGTTAGCGTTTGGTTAGGTTAGGTTAGGGTAGCTTTAGGTTAGGTAGCGTTCGGTTAGGGTAGGTTAAGTTAGGTTAACGTGAGGTTGGGGTAGGGTAAGTTAGGTTAACGTGAGGTTGGGGTAGGTTAAGTTAGGTTAGCGTGAGGTTGGGGTAGGTTAAGTTAGGTTAGCGTGAGGTTGGGGTAGGTTAAGTTAGGTTAGTGTGAGGTTGGGGTAGGTTTAGTTAGGTTAGTGTGAGGTTGGGGTAGGTTGAGTTAGGTTAACGTGAGGTTGGGTTAGCTTAAGTTAGATTAACGTGAGGTTGGGTTAGCTTAAGTTAGATTAGCGTGAGGTTAGGGTAGGTTAAGTTAGGTTAGTGTGAGGTTGGGGTAGGTTAAGTTAGGTTAGCGTGAGGTTGGGGTAGGTTAGGTTAGGTTAGCGTGAGGTTGGGGTAGGTTAAGTTAGGTTAACGTGAGGGTGGGGAAGGTTAAGTTAGGTTAGCGTGAGGTTAGGGTAGGTTAAGTTAGGTTAGCGTGAGGTTGGTTAAGCTGAGGTGTCTTATCTTCAGATGAACACAACTTTTTATCTCTACTTTATACAATGTTTATCAGTTACTCGTGTGGAAGTGTTCGCCAGTGTCCCGTCGTCCACCCTCCCAAGCTATTTATACCCGATTCTTCACGCACACGTCTTGTTTCCATCATCAACCATTAATTCTCCTATATCCTGACCTGTCCTCAGTATATACCTGTTTCCATCATCAACCATTATTTCTCCTATATCCTGACCTGTCCTCAGTATATACCTGTTTCCATCGTCAACCACCGTATATTCCTCCTGGACTTGTTTAATGTGTCGTTCTATCACTGTGTGTGTGTGTGTGTGTGTGTGTGTGTGTGTGTGTGTGTACCTGAGAAAGTGTTATGAGAGTCGTCGGGCTGAAGAATAACCCAAGCCAAGGAGCCCCTGTGCCTCCTTCCCATCAGCCGTAAAAGCCAAGCCAGAATCCTCTACTATATCGCCAGGGCCGTAAGGTATCGGGTTCAAGCACTCCAGATTAAACACACACATGTGAAAAACGTGACGTAGGGCGTAGGGGTTTATAGACGGGGCGTGAGGTTTGAGGTGAGGGAAAGAGGAGGTAGAGGAGGAGGGTGTTTTATGTGTGGCTGAGCTGTGGCGTTGAGAGGGCGGTGGTATAAATGGTGCTGGTGGCCTGAGCTATACGACCTGTTGCCCCAGATGAACACCTCCTCCTTCCTTCCTTCCTTCCTTCCTTCTCTTCCTTCCTTCCTTCCTTCCTTCCTTCCTTCCTTCTCTTCCTCCATTTCTTCTTCTCTTCTCTTCTCTCTTGTTCCCTTCCACATCCTCCAAACTCCTCCACCTACGTCCTCTCTCTCTCTCTCTCTCTCTCTCTCTCTCTCTCATATATTCTCCTCTTCTTCCTCTACTCTCTGTCTACTCTCTCTCTCTCTCTCTCTCTCTCTCTCTCTCTCTCTCTCTCTCTCTCTCTCTCTCTCTCTCTCTCTCTCTCATATATTCTCCTCTTCTTCCTCTACTCTCTGTCTCTTTCACATAACACTGTTATTTTTCTCCTCCTTCTCCTCTCCCCCTCCCTATCTCAAAAACTCCTTGCCTCCTCCCCTCCTCCTCCTCTTCTATATATTATCATACCTTTACACCAAACCTCAACAAATTCTGTATCCTTTGTGTGTGTGTGTGTGTGTGTGTGTGTGTGTGTGTGTGTGTGTGTGTGTGTCTGTGTGTCTGTGTGTGTGTCTGTGTGTGTGTGTCTGTGTGTGTGTGTTTTAATAATTTAGCAGTATTTAGTGAGTTATCAGTTGCGTGTATTATTATTATTATTATTATTATTATTATTATTATTATTATTATTAGTGTTACTATTATGATGATGATCTCAGTTACGGATAAAACCAGACAGGGGGCGCGACCAGGCTACATCAATACACGCGCCAAATTTTATCAGTTTATTCAAAGAGCAGGAATACGTGGGGGCCGGAGAGCTGCACCGCCGCTCTACAACACACCGGAAGTAATATATTGAATTCTACCATGTAATAATTAAAATACTTTGATGTTTGTTATTAAATAAAAGAGTTTCCAATTTAAATCATATAATATATGTTTTACTGGGCGCATCCGGAAACACTGAGTTTTTCATAAGGGGATCGTTCAGGGTTGGGTGGGATGATGCGCGTGTGTGTGTGTGTGTGTGTGTGTGTGTGTGTGTGTGTAAACATTCATGGTTGGAGAAGATATACAGTATATATGTATCTACTCAACACCAGAATTGTCTTTGAACATATTTAAAATTTAGCGGTTCAAAGTTGGTCTGACTGATTTTTTTTCAGGCTCGCACACACACACACACACACACACACACACACACACACACACACACACACACACACACACACCATGACAAAGGCAATGATAATAATGATAATAATAATAATAACAATAATAATAATAATAATAAAAACCACAAATAATAATAATAATAATAATAAAAACCACAAATAATAATAATAATAATAATAAAAACCACAAATAATAATAAAAAAGTCTTACACCCAACAAACATAAGGTAGAGCAAATGATCTGGTAACAGTGTAAAAACCTCGCTCCCAGACACGCGATAAATCCTTACACGTCACTCAAACGATGCCTACCCTGCCCCCTCATACCACTCCTCTTCTCCCCCTTACCTCTACATTATTACCAGATCGGTTGCCCTACCCTATACTTGTTGGGTCTCTGATAATTCATTTAATTGACTGTACCATAATACCACTCACTCACTCACTTACTCATTTACTCACTCATTCACTCACTCCTCCACTCACTCACTCAGGTTAAGTGCTTATATACTACGGAAATATATGACCAAACCGACACACAAATGGACATATCACTCAGGACACTCACACAACATAAAAACGGACATGTCAATCAGGACACTTACACAGAATACAAATGGACATACCACTCAGGACACTCACACAATACACAAACGGACATGTCACTCACACTGAGTTCCCTCCTCGTGCCAAAACACTACACCCGACTTTCTAACTCTTGATCGGCCTCACTGAATTCCATCCACGATTCACGTACTAAGACACACGTCACTCAGGACACAGACACTGAGTTCCTTCTCCTAAATAGAGTGACACAGAACCAGCTGCCAACACCCCGGACGGAGAGACGGACCTGACGGGGAGATTGGCGGACAGGTGGATAGGACAGACGGACGGACGGGAAGATTGGCTGACGGGTGGATAGGACAGATGGAAGTACAGGCGGATAGGGCAGATGAATGGACGAGGAGATGGGCGGACGGGCAGATAGGATAGACGGACGGACGGACAGGGTGATTGGCGGATAGGATAGACGGATGAACGGGTAGATGGGCTGACGGGCGGACATTTCAGGAACTCAGGGTTTTCGGGAACAGTGTTTTATGATGAGCCGGTCGGTGGAGGTCCATATCCGGGATGTTATATGAATGACAGGTAGCCGCGGGATAATGCATTTGAGAGTTGTGAGAGCAGTGCAGTGTGTTTGTGTCTGTGTTTGTGGAGGGGGGCGTGAATGATAATGGCGGCTGCGGATGATA
>NW_024756348.1:172500-220000 GCF_018991925.1 Homarus americanus
CGTTTGTTATGTCTTTATATTGATAGAATGATTATGGCTGTGAGGACTGGTGGTATAAGACAAACAGGCAGGGTCTTAGGGCTGTTTGAGGGGACGTGAAGGACTGTCTGGTGATAATAATAATAATAATAATGATAATAATGATAATGATAATAATAATAATAATACACACATTTTTGCGTCAACTCCCTGACCTCCTCTCGTTTTCTTCCACGAGTTGTCTTAGAGATTATCGCTTAACTGACTTACTTCAACTTCCATGGTTAAGTCAAGAGCCATACTCGGTAATGAGGATAGATAAATAAAATATCAAACCTCACAAAAAAATTTTTTTTTTTAAGTATTCAGTATTACTTATTTAATATATTGCTCAATTTACATTTTATTTTATTCCGGGTTTACAGATGACGAACTCGGAATGGCAACCCGTTGGTACTATTGTTTTGTGTGTGACAGGGAGCGCTCAGGCAAGATAATACCGCCGTCTTTTTAGTCACATCTACCACACCTGTCAGTGAAGACAAAAGTACACACGCGGGTTGTAAATGTGTGTGTGTGTGTGTGTGTGTGTGTGTGGCAAAATAAACACCTCTGCATCTCTAAATTAAATCACACGTCCCGTCACTTTACAATCCAAAAGACAGACATAATCATAATAGATTTACCTTCACGGGGCTATTACAGCGTCTTACCTGACAGTAGACAACAACAGATGTAATAAACTGACAGACAAACAGACAGACAGACAGACCGATAGACAGTGGGTACAAAAAGCCTCAACTCAGTTTTATTGAAGGGATATTGACAGGATATTTTAAGCTTGTCCCAGGTGCCAATGCCCTGTTTTTTGTTTTGGTGTTAGTGTCGGTGATGGCGAGGAAGTGTTTGTCCAGATGTAGGTGGTGACGGATGGTAAGGCAGTGTTTTGTCCAGATGTGTAGGTGGTGACGGATGGTAAGGCAGTGTTTTGTCCAGATGTGGGTGGTGACGGATGGTGAGGCAGTGTTTTGTCCAGATGTGGGTGGTGACGGATGGCGAGCAGTGTTTTGTCCAGATGTGTAGGTGGTGACGGATGGCGAGGCAGTGTTTTGTCAGATGTGTAGGTGGTGACGGATGGTAAGCAGTGTTTGTCCAGATGTTAGGTGGTGACGGATGGCGAGGCAGTGTTTTGTCCAGATGTGTAGGTGGTGACGGATGGTAAGGCAGTGTTTTGTCCAGATGTGGGTTGGTGACGGATGGCGAGGCAGTGTTTGTCCAGATGTGTAGGTGGTGACGGATGGCGAGGCAGTGTTTTGTCCAGATGTGTGGGTGGTGACGGATGGGTAAGGCAGTGTTTTGTCCAGATGTGGAGTGGTGACGGATGGCGAGGCAGTGTTTTGTCCAGATGTGTAGGTGGTGACGGATGGCGAGGCCGTGTTTTGTCAGATGTGTAGTGGTGACGGATGGCGAGGCCGTGTTTTGTCCAGGATGCTGCCGGGTTGTTTATTGTTTACACTGTGTTATGAATTGACGTACTGTCAGGATGTGCTATGTCGTGACGTACTGTGTTATGATGTGCTATGTTGTGACGTACTGTGTTATGATGTGTTATGTCGTGACGTACTGTGTTATGATGTGCTATGTTGTGACGTACTGTGTTATGATGTGTTATGTCGTGACGTACTGTGTTATGATGTTATGTCGTGACGTACTGTTATGATGTGCTATGTCGTGACGTACTGTGTTATGATGTGTTATGTCGTGACGTACTGTGTTATGATGTGCTATGTCGTGACGTACTGTGTTATGATGTGTTATGTCGTGACGTACTGTGTTATGATGTGCTATGTCGTGACGTACTGTGTTATGATGTGTTATGTCGTGACGTACTGTGTTGGGATGTATGTCGTGACGTACTGTGTTATGATGTGTTATGTCGTGACGTACTGTGTTATGATGTGTTATGTCGTGACGTACTGTGTTATGATGTGTTATGTCGTGACGTACTGTGTTATGATGTGTTATGTCGTGACGTACTGTGTTGGGACGTATTATGTCGTGACGTACTGTGTTATGATGTGTTATGTCGTGACGTACTGTGTTGGGACGTATTATGTCGTGACGTACTGTGTTATGATGTGTTATGTCGTGACGTACTGTGTTATGCTGAGTTTTAATGGTGTTGTGTTTTAGTTTTCTTTGTTGTGCTGTGCTGTGCTATGTTTGTATTTTATTTTGCATGTGCTGGTTTAACTGTCGTGATACTGACACATATTGCAACTTGGGAAAACAGGTGAAATTGAAACCCGTCTTGACATATTCATAGATGGCTTTTATCTTTAGTGTAAAATATATCAAACGTTAATTCCAGGTCTTAACTATTCATTATTCCTTAAAACACTAGTGAATGCAATAATATATTTACTAATTGTATACATTCGCTCCATAAGGTAACTTTATAGAGGGGACCGATGAATTTCAAAATGAACACCGTGACTCCTGTTGTCTCGGTAAGGTTGTCAGAATACTTCGTCTGTTGTATCATAATGTCTAACACAAAATCGTAAATATAGTTTCTGGTGCGAGTGTTTGTTATTTATATTGATAAAATGCATAAAAAAATAATTTATCCTCCCCCCCTCCAATTCCCCCAATCCAGGTGTGATGGGGGTTTTCAAGTCCTGTTTTAGATATTTTTGCTTGAGTGAAAAATCGTTGTTGTGTGTGTGTGTGTGTGTGTGTGTGTGTGTGTGTGTGTGTGTGTGTGTGTGTGTGTGTGTGTGTGTGGATGAGTATTTATGCTTCTGTTTGTAAGAGAAAAGGGACACTTTATTAACAACAAAACACACACACAGTCTATATGAGCAACATAAATTCATTATCTTAAGAGAACGCATTTATCGACGGTCGAGTGAGTTTTATAATTTTGGTTCTATTTTGACCCTTGTGTGTGTGTGTGTGTGTGTGTGTGTGTGGGTGTGGGTGTGAGTTACGTTCGTCCTTATATCTCCATTCAAATAAATGAGGATAACTATAAGAATTAAATAATGAAAGCCTTAAGCCGCACTTCAAACAGCATCCCTCATGACCAAACAACATCCATTAGTCAGGTCTAGAAAGCCGTAGCACCCCCCCTCTCAAAAAAAATAAAAATAATATCTATAGTAATACACAGCCTAGTACCGTATGTGGGTGTGGCTTAAAACTGCCTACAGTATACAGGCCTGACATACACCAGACCAGTACCGTATATGGGCCCGACTTAATACCGCTTATTACCGTATGTGGGCCTGGCATAAGTCCCCAGCGGTTTTAAACGAATACGGGAGCATAAGGAACTTTGGTTGATGTATTGTTAGTGGCGCTGTTATTACATAGACGATAAAGAGCGGTTGTCACTCTACAGATTACGTAGAAGGTGATATAAATAAATGGTTGATGATAAACAAGAACTGCCTCGCCGGGGTTCATTAGCCTAGCGCGTGTCCTTTTTTCTGACGTTCTTAAGACGCTGACCAGCCAGCCATCATCATCCAGGGATTTCAACCCTCAAAATATTATATTTGTATGAACTATGACCCATTTCTTTAAAAAAATATACTAAAAGCTTGTAAAAGATGCTAAACTTGCAAATGGTCTCGGTCTCCGGAAGGCAGGAGGCAGGTTATCGGTCTTGATCTCAGAGGGCAGGTCTCGGTCTCGGACTTAGTGATCTCAACATGAGTGGTTTTCAGCATTATGTATATATCATCGTCTAATATTTAAGAAGATGAATTAAAATATGCAGTGCAGTGTCTTCAGTCAGTGGAGGGGGGGATGCTGTGGTCGAGTGGATACAGCGCTCGCCTTCTGGTACCGATAAAAGGCTCGCTGTATATAAACTATGTTGCTGTGTGTGTTGTGTTGCACTTTGCTGTGTCATGTTATAGTGTATTGCGTCGTTATATGTCGCTGCTGTTTCCCTGACCTCGTTTAGCGTCGCCTCCTCTACTGTGTCGTGTTGTCGACTCGTGTTGTTAAGTCTACCATAATCGGATTGTTAGTCCAGCGGGAGAGGATCGTCTTTCTAATGGATGAAGAAAACGAAGCTTTCTAGCTGCTAGCCAAAGCTGTTTTGACGCCTCCCATTCCGTGACGTCAATCAAGGGGTTTAGTGAGACGCTGATGCTCATTGGTTGCGACGAGCCTGAAGCACCCTCAACTCGACAGATACAGCTTCCAATTACAGCAAGTTTTCAGTTTATTTTTGTATTTTTGTATCCATCTTGAAAAGTTGTAGCGGCCAGGTGAAGTTAAGCCTTCGGTTATTGTTAGTTATTGCAGCAAAATGAGCACGTAGAAATTTTGGTGTTACTATAGTATGCGGTCTACCGAGCTGGAGTTGTGTCTACCGGGATATTTACACTGTAGCATCCATTAACCTAACCTAACCTAGGTTAGGTTAGGCTAGGTCAAGATAGGTTAAGATAGGTCAGGTTAAGGTAGGTTAGTTTAAGCTAAGTTAGGTTAAGTTAAGTTAGGTTAAGTTAGGTTAGGGAGGTTGGGTTAGGTTAATAGACGCTACAGTGTACAGTAAATATCCCGGTACATATAATGTGTGTGATCGTTGATTAAAGTATATAGTTGGTGTACTCTCTCTCCCTCACCAACCTTTACGGGTAACGAGGCCATCATTATAGTGTGTCAGCGAACTGCTTCCCTGTGTATTGTGCCACTTGTAATAAGACGACTAATTAAGGAGCTCTAATTAAGAGCCACTATTATTACTCTGTTATAAGCCTTTTATTATAAGTCAATTTGATGGCTATTAAAAATTTATTATAACCTTTACTATAAGCATCTATTATAAGCCTCAATTATAAGTCTATTATCATGCTACTATATATTTATATTATAAGTATTGTAAGTTATTATACGTATTATAAATCTATTATAAGCCTCAATTATAAGTCTTTTATAAATCTATAATAAGCCTCTATTATAAATCTATTATAAGTACTGTAAGTCTACTATAAGCCACTATTTTAAGTCTGTTATGAGCCTCTTTTATAAGTCTTTCTATTATAAGCCTCACCTAGGGAACGTCATACAACATGTTCCCTCAGGTATAAGTCTTAGCCACTTGCCCACATAGTAATTGTCCGTGGTCGCTCGCCTCCAATCTCCCTCCGTCCTCCTCCTCAGGCATCTATCTAACAGCCTTTCACTATCTGTCTATTTGTCGTTCTATTCAACAACCAATAACCTTTGTTTGTATGTATGTATGTATGTATGTATGTATGTATGTATGTGCTACCAGGTAAACAGCCACTGTCAATATCAGGTGGGCCAGGTATTAGCATCATGGTAGGTGGGTGGGCTAGGTATTAGGATCATGGTAGGTGGGTGGGCCAGGTATTAGCATCATGGTAGGTGGGTGGGCCAGGTATTAGCATTATGGTAGGTGGGTGGGCCAGGTATTAGCATCATGGTAGTTGGGTGGGCCAGGTATTAGCATCATGGTAGGTGGGTGGGCCAGGTATTAGCATCATGGTAGGTGGGTGGGCCAGGTATTAGCATCATGGTGGGTGGGTGGGCCAGGTAGCATCATGGTAGGTGTGGGCAGGTATTAGCATCATGGTAGGTGGGTGGGCCAGGTATTAGCATCATGGTAGGTGGGTGGGCCAGGTATTAGCATCATGGTAGGTGGGTGGGCCAGGTATTAGCATCATGGTAGGTGGGTGGGCCAGGTATTAGCATCATGGTAGGTGGGTGGGCCAGGTATTAGCATCATGGTAGGTGGGTGGGCCAGTTATTAGCATCATGTGGTGTGTGGGCCGGTATTAGCATCATGGTAGGTGGTGGGCCAGGTATTAGCATCATGGTAGGTGGGTGGGTCAGGTATTAGCATCATGGTAGGTGGGTGGGCCAGGTATTAACATCATGGTAGGTGGGTGGGCCAGGTATTAACATCATGGTAGGTAGGTGGGCCAGGTATTAGCATCATGGTAGGTGGATGGGCCAGGTATTAGGATCATGGTAGGTGGGTGGGCAAGGTATAAGCATCATGGTAGGTGGGTGGGCCAGGTATTAGCATCATGGTAGGTGGGTGGGCCAGGTATTAGCATCATGGTAGGTGGGTGGGCCAGGTATAAGCATCATGGTGGGTGGGTGGGCCAGGTATTAGCATCATGGTAGGTGGGTGGGCCAGGTATTAGCATCATGGTAGGTGTGTGGGCCAGGTATTAGCATCATGGTGGGTGGGTGGGCCAGGTATTAGCATCATGGTAGGTGGGTGGGCAGATATTAGCATCATGGTAGGTGGGTGGGCCAGGTATTAGCATCATGGTAGGTGGGTGGGCCAGGTATTAGCATCATGGTAGGTAGGTGGGCCAGAATTCAGAACGTTCGGTATTTTAGAATTTTATGAAAACAAATTTGTATAATAAAAAACGGGGGTGGAAGGGAGGGGGAAGCGGGATATTCCTCACACTGAAAGTAATTAGAGTCGTAGAACTGAGGCAGCCTGGAGGGGAGAGAGACAGACAGACAGACAGACAGACAGACAGACAGAAAGACAGACAGACAGACAGACAACCAATCAACAAACGGAATCGGACAGTGACAAAGACATGGAACAAAAAGTATAATTCGATCAAATTAAATTACATTTCATAATGACAGTGAGTTTGAAGTTCTTTGAGCGGGTAAAATACGTTAAAATGCATCGAACACACACACACATACATACACACACAGGCTCGCGAACACACACACACACACACACACACGTGAGGCCCCTCATAACACCATCTGTGAGGGAATTACTACACCACATCAGGTCCCTCCTAACACCATCTGGGAGAGAGTTACTACACTACGTGTTTGCTGTTCAACACCTACATTAATCTGAATGTTCACTGTATGTTCCTTTACCTTTCTCTAATGAAGGCTTTTGTGAAACCACCAATGTATGTAATAAGTCATTTATGTCCAATGTATATTTTCAGCCTTCGGGCTGCAGAACTTTTTCAATAAACCGTTAATTATTATTATTATTATTATTATTATTATTATTACACAATGACTGACTAAAACTGTTCAATATAAAGCAGTAATGTTTTAGGGTGGTTGCTACTTGTTAATTAATTGGTAATGAAATTCAGGTCAGTTTCCTTCCTCGTGTGCAATAAATAGAATTGGTGTTGAATGATGACTCCCTGACCAATATTTTTTTTTGTCTGTACGTGATTTTTGTCTACCTGTGAATTTGTACGTGATTTTGTCTGTACGAGGTGAATATGAATGCTATTTTGTCTATACGTGTCAGAAAAGAGTTCAGAGGGAAATTGTATATACTGTATGTATCTAGATATTGTATAACTGTGTGTGTGTGTGTGTGTGTTTGTGTGTGTGTGTTTGTGTGTGTACGGGCCATAAGATCAGCGTCACCCCATCTATCGTAGGTGAAGTGATTGACCATACTAATTTGTACGACCGAACGTCTCTTTATTCTTTACCACGGTGTTAAAACAATTGAAGAACGACTAACAACAGATATAGTATAGGTTGGCTGGGGTTAGGTTGGTTGGTGCTCGGGGACGTGTTGTTGTGGTGGTTGTGATAGTTGTTGTAGTTACTTTGTTTTTGTTATTGATATTTTTCTTATTGTGATTGTGGTTATATTTATTTGTTGTGGTTGTTTTCGATGTATGTGTTGTTGTTATAGTTGTAGTTTTTGTTGTTTTTTGTTCTAATTGTAGCTGTGGTTGTTATTTTTTATGTTATAGTTGTGGATATTGTATTATGTTGTTGTAATTATTAGCGCTGTATTTGTGGTTGCTGTTAATATTTTTTGTCGTTGTTGTAGAAAATGTAATTGTGGTTGTTATGGTTGTAGTTAAGAGAGAGTGACGCTGTGGCTGAGGTTGTGATCTTTCGTTACTAGTTTATATCATTAACATGTTAATTAACAAACAGCACTGCGTGTGTGTTATATGTTCCACTGGATAAGGATAGTTGCCGGTTAACCGTTTGAAAGTAACTGTAGTTTTTGCCGAATAGAGAAAAAAAATTTTATTTGCTGCCAATCAGAGTATCGTTTTCATATCTGAGGGTTGGTGACCACAGTCCTCCACTCTAGTCATTCTCGGGCTGTATTTTTTACCAATCCTCTAAGGTTTGTATCTATCTCTCCAGGGACGCAATTTTTAATTTCATTTATCCATATCAGGCTTTTCTTTCCCCTGGCTCTCCTACCCCTAACTTTACCCATTAACTCAGTGAAAATTAGTTCGTATAAGGTAAAATTTCCTGTTTCATTTAAGGCGTCGTTTACGATCACAAAAAAAAATACAATATACCTAAAGTGGATTAGGTTATGTTATGTTATGTTAGGTTAGGTTTCCTGTGAAAATATTCATTTATATGTAGTTTTATGGTCTACGTGACCGTTTATTGACAGTTCCAAAGAAGAACTGTAAATACATAAAAGTTATTGGTAATATATATATATATATATATATATATATATATATATATATATATATATATATATATATATATATATGTCTGTGTTAGTGTTAGTATGTCTCTGTCAATCTGTTTGACAGCGAGCTCCAACGCTGGTCCATACTGAGAGAGACAGTCTTGACATCAATCAGTATTTGTGTCTCACTTGATAAAATATTTGTTGCCGATGTGATTTCTTTTTCGCAATATTTTTATATCAAACTTGTTGTTGTGAAAAGTTTATTACAAAGTAATTTTTTTTTGCAATAATTTTGTTAAAAAATGTTTTGTTCTTTTTCGGTGGTTTATTAAAATGTGATATTTTTTTTTTCTCAATCGCCCGACACGTGCAGGTTTCGAGAGCGAGGGGTTCGGGGGTGGATAAAATCGTTTGTTTGTCTTGCATCCTGTGTGCGTCCGTGCGTCCCTACGTGCTTCTTCCGTCCCTCCATGCGTCCAATTAACACAACATGGTGCACATAGTAACATCTCTTCTAATTTGGGCATTTCAATAAGAATTCACACCCGGAACCCTTAGGCAATGGTAGAAAAAGAAGCCTTTAAATGTGGGTAGTCATCTGGTCAAGGTCACACAGGTTAGTGAAGCAGGGGTCAGGAGGGAGGGGGAGAGAGAGGAAGGGTTAAAGTTATTACGCTGTCAGCTGTAGTTTATAATATATATATGTATTTTATTTGTTTTTGTTTTTTGCTTCAGATTTCATAATATTTGTTGCAATATTTTCTTCCCAGGACAATATAAACAAAATATTGGTTGTAGCACGATGTAACCTTTTGACATAAATAGATTCTTATTGGCGCTTGTTTAATGTTGTAATATGTTTGTTTGGACGATGAGTCGTGTGTTTGTAGAGTGACATTCGTTACATTTTGTTTTTGTTGTATATTTGTAATGAGTTTGTTGCAGTGCATTTGTTACAGAATGTTAGTGAGAGGTTTATTTGATAGAATTCAACAAGCATTACATTATGCTTGAACTATCCGAGGCTGGTGGATCAGTACTGCAGTATTACATTCTGTGGTTTAATAATACGGAAACTCACTCTCTTCTCATGTTATAGCTTCATCTGTTACCTATTTTTGTTTTCACTTTGATTTGTTTAATACCATAACTGATTTTGATGTGGTTTGGCAACTTGTTCCAGCTGTTAAATCAGTAAAGAAGAAAGATTTTATCGCTTGATTGCGGACACCAGGTACCAAAAAATTATATTAACTCCCTCTAGTACCCTGCCGGTTCATGTGTGAGTGACGGTAATCCCCTCCACCTGGGTACCACATGACTGTGCTGATACATGTCGGTATAACGGGGTGTCCCTAGTGCAATTTTTTTTTTACCGTATTTTTCCTATCGTGATAAAAATGACAGATTGGAGATTTTGGCCGGGGGGGGGGAGGTGCCGTGTTCCTGTGAGGGGGAGGTGCGTGTTCCTGTGAGGGGGAGGTGCCGTGTTCCTGTGAGGGGAGGTGCCGTGTTCCTGTGAGGGGGAGGTGCCGTGTTCCTGTGAGGGGGGATAGTTGTGGTGTGCGCACTTCCAGGATGCAGGAGACGGTCACAGTTACACATGCTATTTGTGAAGGGTGTGCGGTTATTATTGTTAATTATAAGAATGTAAATACATTAATAATAATTTTATTATCGCAATGTGTTGTTGTTATTATTATGTTATTTATTTTTTTTACCTTTTCTTCATTATTATCATCATTAATTACTACGGTCTATTCAATCTTTTGTGGGGCTGAGTCCATTAAGCTCTCAATTGAATTAACTACTTACCGCTTCATTGTAGATAATTAAATTTTGGACTCCGGGATGAAAGTAAATATCAAAGTCCACAAGTGGCTCCACCCACTCGTGAACAATTCAGATTTGATCAAATAATCTGCTGCACAACCGATCGATCCGATTGGCCGCTGCAGCTCCATCAAGCACCCTTCATGTTTGTTAATTAGTTATAACCGTAATTTCCTGTAATTAATAATATCATACAAAAACATAGTTGGATTTGTATATTAAAGTGACATTGATGCGCAAAAAATTAAGGCTGGTCAGGCGTGTGTGGGTGTGTTTAGGAAGTTGAGTCTAGGGGGCCAGACAGGACAGTCCAGGGGATTAAAAACCTTTGTCTCATGGCTGTCAGTGTTGTATTAATGGTGCAGCCACAAACCCAAAGTCCCATTTATGCCTCAAGATACTCGTTACTTCACTGGCTACTCAATATACACCTTTGAGAATAGATATTGTATCATAATTTATAATCGTACACCATTTGCAAAGTAGTCTGAAAAATGTAATTATTCTAATTTCGAATTCCGTCTGAAATTGGTAATTAGAATAATGATATTTTCAGACAAGTTGGTACAATTACATAATGGTACAGAATTTACTACTATATAATTATTTGGATCAACTGGAGATTAGACACCCCAGCTTATTTCACTTGACTACTAACTCCCATAACGCCTCCTGGGTGGTTAGATTACGGTAGGTTAGGTTAGGTTCGGTTCGGTTAGGTTAGATTACGGTAGGTTAGGTTAGATTAGGTTAGGTTATGTTGGAGTCAATTTTGGCTTGGTTGGCCATAGGTTGGTAGTTCTACAGGTATTGAATACTAAATAATCTAATCACTATTCAGCAATCAAGCTCAGGTGTTGTGTTTTTTTATAACGCTGAAGTGACCACCCAGCACCCGAGCCTCAGGTGACCCAGTCCGACCTTGTGGTGTGGGAGCCAGGCACCTCCAGTCACCCAGTGTGTCGTGCATGATGGGAGGGAAAGTGGGAGGGAGGGTGAGACAAAGGGAAGATGGGAGAGAGAGAGAGAGAGAGAGAGAGAGAGAGAGAGAGTAGGAGGAACGGAGGGAAGGGGGCGAGGAACCTTCAGGCAACCAGTATGTCGTGTAGGCAGGGAAGAAATGTGGTTGTAGTTGACTTTTTCCCGCTGTCTTTCTTGTAGTTGGCTTTTCTCCGCTGTATTTAATGTAGTTAACTTTTTTTCCGGTGTCTTTGAACCTGGACCCTCTGAATATTATACTGATATATTATGGCGTGTGTGTGTGTGTGTGTGTGTGTGTGCGTGCGTGTGTGTGTGTGCGTGTGTGCATGCGTGTGTGTGTGTGTGTGCGTGTGCGTGTGTGTGCGTGTGTGTGTGTGCGTGTGTGTGTGTGCGTGTGTGTGTGTGTGTGTGTGTGTGTGCGTGCGTGCGTGTGTCTGTGTGTGTGTGTGTGTGTGTGTGTGTGTGTGTGTGTGTGTGTGTGTGTGTGTGTGTGTGTGTGCGTGTGTGTGTGTGTGTGTGTGTGTGTGCGTGTGTGTGTGTGCGTGTGTGTGTGTGCGTGTGTGTGTGTGTGTGTGCGTGTGTGTGTGTGTGTGTGCGTGCGTGTGTGTGTGTGTGTGGTGTGTGTGTGCGTGTGTGTGTGTGTGTGTGTGTGTGTGTGTGTGTGTACGTGTGTGTGTGTGTGTGTGTGTGTGTGTGTGTGTGTGTGTGTGTGTGTGTGTGTGTGTGTGTGTGTGTGTGTGTGTGTGTGCGTGTGTGTGTGTGTGTGTGTGTGTGTGTGTGTGTGTGTGTGTGTGTGTGTGTGTGTGTGTGTGTGTGTGTGTGTGTGTGTGTGTGTGTGTGTGTGTGTGTGTGTGTGTGTGTGTGTGTGTGTGTGTGCGTGTGTGTGTGTGTGTGTGTGTGTGTATTTCTGTATGTGTTATTTATGTGTTTTACGTGTGTCTGATATGTTTGTGTACAGTGTGTTTTTGTGTGCCCCTTTGGGAGGTTAATTTCCTATCAACATATATTATTTTTCTTATCCAAAACTAATTATCTATCCGTGATTAATATCTTGAAAAAATACCTCCTCACATAATATATTTTTTCCCTATCTATAGCTATATATCTGTCATATAGTTCGTGGTATAGCTAGCGGGCGAATTGCTAGACATGTTTCCGATATACACTATTTTTTTCCCTTTTGTGACACATATACACTTGTGCCTCCCCCCCTGTGTGTGTGTGTGTGTGTGTGTGTGCTGTTGTTGTTGTGCTTCTGTGTGTGTTTCTATGTCCTAGTGTGTGATGTGTGTGTGTGTCAACCAGTTTTAAAAATATGCCTCGTGTGTGGATATACCTTCCCCTGCCCCCGCTCTCACACGGCACCACACCCCTTGCAAATATAGTTATATATGCGTGTTGACTAGCGGGAGAAATGTGTCTTGTGTGACGTGGTATCCGTCTCTTGTGATGTGGGCTCTTCATGGCTACTGAATATTCACACACACACAACCTGCCGCTGCTTGTGTTACTCCTCACACATATTGAGGGGCCAGTTGAGAGCGCGATCCCGTTTTTGGGGTGCTGGTGTGTGTGTGTGTGTGTGTGTGTGTGTGTGTGTGTGTGTGTGTGTGTGTGTGTGTGTGGTGTGTGTGTGTAAAGAGGGCGTTTTAAGAGTGTTTGTGGGTGCAAAGACTCAGTGTTATGCCGACTTTACTACGAAATCGTGTTTGGAACTTGTGTTCTCGAGAAGGAGAGGAGATGTAGAGACTAGGGAGAAAGAGGAGGGGGTAGAGCGGTAAGGAAGGATGGAAGGAGAGGAAGGAAGGAGAGAGGGAGGACGGGGAGAAGGGGAAAAGGGAGAGGGAGGGAGGAATGGATGGGAGAAAACGAAGGAGGAAGAGGGTAAAGGAATGGGGGAAGGGGGGAAGGGGAGAAGGAGAAGGAAAGAATGGTAGGTGAGGATAAGGAGAAAGATGGAGGGGAGATGGTGGGAGAAAGCAAAGGAGGTAAAGGGGAAAGGGATGGAGGAAGGGGAGGAGAGGGAGAGAAGAAGGGGAGGAAAGATTGGAGAGAAGGGAGGAAGAGGTGAAATGAAGGTAGAAGGCGAGGGTGAGAGATGAGGAAGAAGACGGAGGTAGGCGGGGGGGGGATTAGAGAAAGAGAAGGAGGAAGAGCAGAAAGGAAGGGAGGAAGGGGGGAGGAGAAGGAAGGAAAAGAAAAGAAGAGAAAGGTAGGCGGGGAGAAGAAGAGAGAGAGATGTAGGGAGGATTGGCACCATAAATTTGTCAGCGGAGTTTGTCGTTACACTCGCCCAAGTTGATTTTACGAGCCTCTTGTCTCTTAGCGTCGCAGGCCACATCAATGACTGTGACACACCACACCGCCACCACCATCACTGCCACCACCATCACTGCCACCACTGCCATCACCGCCACCACTGCCATCACCACCATCACCGCCACCACCGCCACCAACATCACCTCCACCATCACCACCACTATCATCACCACCAACACCTCCACCATCACCACCAACACCACCACCATCGCCACCACCACCAACACCACCACCATCGCCATCACCACCAACACCACCACCATCGCCACCACCATCACTGCCACCACCACCATCACCACCATCACTGCCACCACTGCCATCACCATGCCACCACCACCATCGCCACCACCACCAACACCACCACCATCGCCATCACCACCAACACCACCACCATCGCCACCACCATCCCTGCCACCACCACTCTCGCTCAGGATGTGAAGGATTCTGTAAACTGAATCACAGTTTTTATCATCCAGAAGAGAGATAAAGCGGTCGTCGTCTCTTTATGTGTGTGTGTGTGTATGTGTGTGTGTGTGTGTGTGTGTGTGTGTGTGTGTGTGTGTGTGTGTGTGTGACCTTTCATCACTACACTGCCGGGTGATGGATTCCCTGCACCTTCTAAACCTGGTAAACGCCACTGGTAACACGTGTTATTTCTCTGGATATTTTCTTATCTCGTGGGATCTAGTTAAAATTATCTTAAATACAGTTTGGTGTTCAAAACGCCTCTCACTGCCCGATGGGAAAAAAGAGGAAAAAGAAAATAGTAGAAATATTTAAAACGCATTTTTTTTAACTGAATCGTAATTGTTTATGTTTCAGAACTTCGTGGATCCGTCGAAACAACAACATTAAAGGGGGATATGTTAGGAGGAAAACCTGCAGATTAGTGCCCCAGCTTACAAAACTTGGGTCTCGCAATACCTAGGCACTATAGTTTAAATAGTGGTACATAATGATCTAGTAAATTAGAGTCAACTGCAGTACACTAAAAAATTTCATAATAAAATGAAATAAAGGAGAATGGTCTGGTACTCGGCTGTGGTGCGACCTGCCAATCAACACCGCTCTCTGGAGTCACGGTGTCCTCCCCTAAAATCGTAACACGGGAGCAATACTTACAGACGCCACCTTCAGACACGAACACATCCCCTGGGCGTACACACTACTCACCCGAACCTCGGCCACGACTACTCAACAACACAGACAGGTAGGGCGTATAAGACTCAGGCACCGCACCGGTCAGCATAATCACCAAAACGAATCTGTCTCGATCCACTCTCTTCCCCGTGGGGTAGACTCTAAATTAGCTCAGTCACATACAATCGAATCCCTATGAAGCTCTAAACCTTTCGAACCCTATTAAGAAAAGCTTTGTAACTCATAGCATATTGAAACATTATAACTCTGTACCCAAGATTTTACCCATCATAAATTATAGTGAAGCAGTAAGTGTATAGAAATCATATATACTGTACCTGTCAGACAAAGTATCATATGAATATAGATAAACGAGGAAGTAAATTTTCGTCAGGATTAGGTGACGTTGGTCGATGTTCTTATCAACAGGTGAGGATGTTGGCGAGGGCCGAGATGTGTGTTCTAGGGGGAGGGGCAGGGACACGGAGGAGGAGAACGAGGAAAGGGAGAGAGGTTCGGAGAGGGCTAAGAGAGAGAAGGAGATAGGGAGAGGAAAGACGGAAGTAGGTAGAGGGGAGTGAAGGAAGTAGGTAGAGGAGAGTGAAGGAAGTAGGTAGAGGGGAGTGAAGGAAGTAGGTAGAGGGGAATGAAGGAAGTAGGTAGAGGTGAGTGAAGGAAGTAGGTAGAGGGGAATGAATGAAGTAGGTAGAGGAGAGTGAAGGAAGCGGCTAGTGGGGAGTGAAGGACGTGGGTAGAGGGGAGTGAGGAGATAGGAAGAAACTGGTTCACAAATAGGGTGGTGGACGAGTGGAACAAGCTTAGCAACTTTGTAGTAAGTGCGGGAACTCTGGAAAGTTTCAAAAGGAGGCTAGATAGATTCATGGATGATAGAGAGTGGTAGTAACTCTCGACAGGAGCTGCCATGCACAGGCCAACCGGCCTATTGCAGACTCCTTATTTTCTTATGTTCTTAAGTAGGCGTGGGGAGAAGCAGCATGTTGTGGCGATGTCGTCATGGCGACGCTAAGTTAAGCTGGGATGTAGGTTCACTGTGATGATGGTGATGGGCAAGTTTTTTAGGTTAGGTTTGGTTAGGTTTGGTTTGGTTTGGTTAAGTTAGGTTAGATTTGGTTAGGTTAGGTTTGGTTAGGTTTGGTTTGGTTAGGTTTGGTTAGGTTAGGTTTGGTTTGGTTAAGTTAGGTTAGATTTGGTTAGGTTAAGTTAGGTTTGGTTAGGTTAGGTTAGTTTTTCAGGTATGTTTTTAGTTCTCTTTAACTTTATTTGTGTAAGTGAACTATGCAATTATGTGGAGTACAGCTGTAACTCTTTGATGCCCTACAGTGACCGGGGCCTACAGTAATGATACAGGAAATGATTGTAAACACACGATATGGTTTACCTGTTCACCTGAAGATTAGTATTCTAGTGTATATCACCTGACGATTAAGCAACTCAAAACTAACATAACATAACATAGCATAACATAATATAGCAAAAAATAGAGTAACATAACGCAAACTTGACCTAACCTCCCCAGGTATAGATTGGATACTTAGAATCATCAGGTGAAATAAACTGGGGTGCCTAATTTTCAGGTGATCGCACTATACTTATATGAAGCAAAATGCCACTGAGTTGAGGGAGGCAAAGTTTAAATTAGTACTCAGTGTTACAGCCTTTAAGTGATGAAGGTAGTGTTGCAGCCTTTATAAGTGGTGATAGGCAATTTTGCAGCCTCCATAAGTGGTGATAGGCAGTGTTAGAGCTTTTATAAATGGTGATATACAGTGTTTCAGCCTTTATAAGTGGTGATAGGTAGTGTTGCAGCCTTTAAAAGTGGTGATAGGAATGTTGCAGCCTTTATAAGTGGTGATAGGCAGTGTTACAGCTTTTATAAATGGTGATATACAGTGTTTCAGCCTTTATAAGTGGTGATAGGCAGTGTTGCATAAATGGTGATATACAGATAGGCAGTTTGCAGCCTTTATAAGTGGTGATAGGCAGTGTTGCAGCCTTTTTAAATGGTGATAGGCAGTGTTTCAGCCTTTATAAGTGGTGATAGGCAGTGTTGCAGCCTTTATAAGTGGTGATAGGCAGTGTTGCAGCCTTTATAAGTGGTGATAGGCAGTGTTGCAGCCTTTATAAGTGGTGATAGGCTTTATAAGTGGTGATAGCAGTGTTACAGCCTTTATAAGTGGTGATAGGCAATGTTACAGCCTTTATAAGTGGTGATAGGCAGTGTTACAGCCTTTATAAGTGGTGATAGGCAGTGTTACAGCCTTTATAAGTGGTGATAGGCAGTGTTACAGCCTAAATGGTATAAGCCTTTATAAATGGTGATAGGCAGTGTTGCAGCCTTTATAAATGGTGATAGGCAGTGTTGCAGCCTTTATAAGTGGTGATAGGCAGTGTTACAGCCTTTATAAGTGGTGATAGGCAGTGTTGCAGCCTTTATAAGTGGTGATAGGCAGTGTTACAGCCTTTATAAGTGGTGATAGGCAGTGTTGCAGCCTTTATAGTCTAGTCGGATAATGAAATGTTTGTGCATTTTTCTTTACAAGTATCATATTTGGCACACACATACATATTGGCAATACAAGTATTTTGCTAGGTGGAAGCACTCTGTTACTGCCCCTTGGTGGCAGGAGACGCCGTGTCGACTCACAAGGTTTTACTAAAGCTGTCATATCTCAGCTTCTACTCAGTATTTTTTCACTCTGTTTTCAAATATACAATAGACTCTTAAGAAGACGCTCTAAATAACATTCATTGATGATGAAATGATTTGAGCAATATTTTTGTTAATATTTAACAAACCGGGATTTTTTAACCTAAAATTTTTCATATATTGTATATTTTCTTTCAACTGAGAAGAAATTTGCCTATGTAAAATACATTTTGTACTGCTTACATGTTACAAATCACTTAATTTGGTAAAATACCACCTGTTAATTCATATTTTTCTCTGCATGGCACAGAGAGATGGTCTCTTTGATTTGTATATAGAGTCCCTTTCCAAGCTTGCCCCATGGTTTTTTGCACCAGTTCAAAACCATTATGCAAGGTGGCTACCCATTCATATTCGGGACCTGTCCTCCCTACAGGAAAATCATTCTGCTTTGGCTGTAGAGTTTCCTAGTGGAATAATTGTCATCCACAAGACCAAAAATGACTCATCTGGCATTGTTTTTGATCAAAGGGAGGAGCAGAATATTGGACATCTGAAAGGCAGTGGTGGAGTGATTGGCCTGACAGAATCAAACAGCATTCAGAAGATGGCAAGTGGCTGCCCCTTAAGGAGTTTGAAGGCAATCTTCAAAGAGACCCAAAACAAAGAAAACCTCCATCACCATGAACAACCTCATTCTGTGCAGGAGTTATTTTACACTCAGCTGCCTTCTCTTGTGCAAAACAATAAAATAAATGGGTAACCCTTTTCAAGAGGACAGTCCTGATCTGTTAATATTCGATACAAGAGATATTGTGGACAGTCAAGTAGTTCAGTCTGTAAGAACTGTCGAAGAGGTGAGACAAAGAGGATACTCAGAGTTTTGTCAGGATCGGCTCATTAGCAGAACAAAACTAGTCTCTGAGACCATCATCCAAAACAACCTTTCTCTGTTCAGTCATCGTAGCGTAGACCCAAATCCCCCAAAAGTTCACTCCAGGATGACTGTGATCTCTAGGCACGTCTTTATGTGTCCTGTCAATCAAAAGTTATCAACCTTGAGGACTTCATTATTCATGAGAGTCATGTTTATCCACCATCAATCTCAGATCATGGTAACCTTAGGTTTGCAACGAGTATGATTTACGCCAGTGTCTTGAGAGTCACACAAACCCAGTGACAGACACCCCATCACTCAGCTGATATAAGCATTTTGGATGGGGCAGCTTTGGTTCATTTTCTTGTGCCTAGTGAAGCAAAACATTTAATGATTATGCCAAAGATATCTTTGTTCCATATATAAAAGAGCAACAAGAGAAAGTTCACCGTGTTCATTGTCTATATCAGCGACAGCTTGAAGTCAGCCACTAGTCAGAAAACAGGAAGTGGTGTAAGACGACGTGTGACAGGTACAACACAGGTGCCACAGAATTGGAGTAATTTTTTTAAAATGGGAACAATAAGAAAGAGTTATTTGACTCTCTTGGCATACAAGTTATGATTATGTGTATGAGGGCTGAAGCAGAGCTGTATGTGACTGATGATGAAAATGATCTGAGCTCTGAAGATGCAGACCTTAGCAACCTGTCTCCCTGCGGGCATGAAGAAGAAGACTCAAGAATGATTGTGCATGCAACTGATGCCGCCAGCAAAGGCAGCAGGAAGATTATAATTGCAACTGTAGATGCCGATGTGATCATTCCAGCAATTGCATTTTTTTAAAGGCTGAGTGTTGATATGTTATGGCTAGCATTTGAGACAGGAAAGACCTTTCACTACACACCCATACATGAAATTGTTGGAACCATTGGAAGTCAAAAAGCTGAACCCCTTCTCGGATTCCATGCCTTCACAGGTTGTGACAGTGTCAGGTTTCTGTGGAGAGGGCAAAAAATCAGCCTGGGATGTACGGAAGGTCTTTCCTGAAGTTACATCTGCATTTCTAGCAATATCATCACCCTGTAATGACATATTAGCCAATGTTCCTGGTTTGCTCGAAAGGTTGTCATTCTGTATGGCAGGACAAGCTGTATGTTAAATGTCAATGACTGCAGAAGAGATCTTTTTACAAGGAAAGGCAGGACTTCCATGAAAATGCTGCCTCCAACCGAGGAAGCCCTCACTCAGCATATGAAGAGAGCCTGCTTTCAAGCTGGACACATATGAGAACAGGTTTTGGTGGCAGATATTGACACACCTTCGCCATCAGAGTGGGGATGGGTGAAAGAGGATGCTGTGTGGAAACCTTTCTGGACAAAGCTACCAGAGGCTTCTAAGGGTTGTAGGGAACTTGTAAAATGTATGTGTCAGAAGGGATGTACAACCCGTTGTGGCTGTTCAAGAGTGCAGGTGCCTTGTACACCTCTATGTGATGTGTCTGTATGCAGAACATGTAAATGGCAGGTTAGAATCCTTTTCATTAGATCCATGTAGACTACCACAAACTATCATGTACAGTTGGGTAATAATACACAGTGTTATATGGTTATCAGGGAAACCGTCTAGAGGGCGTCTCTTACGTCGCCATAATTGACTTAAAAGAGGCTCAGCGCTATTGACGTGAGCTGTTTACATTATTGAGGGTGTCGGAGCGTGGCCGGCTGTGTCTTATTTGTTCTGTAACACGAAGGTAGATAGGTAAGTAGGTAGATACATAGATCTAGAGGTAGGCAGATAGATAGGCAGGTAGGTAAGTAAGTAGATAGATAGTTATTCAGTAAAATCATCATACAATTTCCCATTGATTCACGTGCATAGTGCAAGTGTAACATAGAGTGTACAGGTATACATTGTACACAGACAATGCCGGTACGGTATGCAGTGTACGTACGCACAGACAGTCGGCCATTGTGATAGGCTCTGGTTGGCTAGATATAGAAGATCTCGTTGTTGTGAACTCGGCGAGGCTCTTATAATGGCGCCTTGTGTCTGATCTTTACCTGTTAATGAGCTTAGAAGTGGGAAACCTGTGGCCCATGTTATATCAATAAGCTGAGGGATGACGACACTGTCACCCTACTGTTCCTTCCTTCCTTCCTCTCTCCTTTGTTCCTTCCTTCCCTCCCTCCCCCCTTGCTTCCCTCAGTCCTTCTTTTCTTCCTTCCTTCTTTTTTTCCTCTCCTTCGTTCCCCCAATCCTCCCCTCCCTCCTTCCTTCCTTTGCTGTCACCCTACCGCTCCTTCCTTCCTTCCTTCCTCCATCCTCCCTCGATTCCTTCTCCCCTTCTTTCCTTCCTTCCTCCCGATCGATAAATTTAACCCCACAACCTAACACTATCGATGACTCACAAAGCCAGCGGCCGCCTCTCTGCCGGCACTTGACGACGCTAGAGGAGGGTAATGTTTCCTTTAAGCCTCTACTTATAGTCTCTACAAGGGCGCCACCATCCGCCTCGTGTCGGGCATACAAAGGTGGAAGATGGAGATTGGTCGGTGGGGTGAGAGGTTCTAGAGTCTTCCCGTTCGTCCACCCTCCCTCCCATCAGCACTTGTCTCTTCTGCCACACACACACACACACACACACACACACACACACACCATCATGCGCTAATTGGAGATCTATTGACTTGTACAGTATTATGGAGACGTCGGAGGAAATCACCTACCATGAGAAGGAAGAGCCATTGCTGTGTTTATCAAGGTGTAACAGTCGATCAGTGCTGGCGGGCGTACCGTTCATGTTTACCCTCTCCTCCCTAGAAACACCCCCAAAGTGACCCTAGAGATCCTGCGGGGTCAGTTTGTGTAGACAGGGACAGACGTACGCAGGGATGTTTAGATGTATTGAAGTATAGATTGGGTTCAAACTTATATCATGTAGAACCGACTCCACTCTAAACAGTATTATATTATGGCATTAATAGATTATCGCTGTTGTGCTAAATGAAGGTAAATATAATGTTATAAACCCCTCAGCCCGCATTGTTTAGTTAACATTTGAATCGTAAAATCGTTTTCTTTATTAAAGGATTAACTCTTTGAATGGAATGTCTTTGAAAATCATGACTCTTCTAGATGACTTTAGCGGCCATTCCTTAAATCTCGCACCAACGTTACAGTCACAAGTTTCAAGAGAAAGAAAGATTTACAACTTTGAAACAACAATAAACAAGAATATTGGAAAAATACAATACTCAGGGAGAGATGTTTCTGAGTTATTGGAAGACCTCCTTTTGTATCGACCTGGAAGGAGTATTGTTGATCATGTTATAGTGCCTGTCTGCTCTGCTACTGAGGTGCTGGCGCGTTTACTAGAGCAGGAATTATCACCAATCACCAACAGTTAAAAAAATTTCAGAGGTTTTCAAACGTCATGTCTACCAACTATCATGTTCTTTGCCTGGAGGATTTTTATAGTCAATATTTTCTCCAAAAACTCATTAAATATGAACTAAGGGGAAAAAAAAACTTTGAAATAAAAGAATGAGAAGACAGATAATGAGTCTTTTTACACTTAGAAAAATACACTGGCAGGTTGGGCGGGCTGCGAACACGGCCGCCCTGATCTCCAATGTACAGTACTACAGCGGACGGGGTCCTCTCAGCCACTAATGCGAGGTCATAACCTTGGGAATCTGTCACGTCAAGATGGTTTTTAGTGAAAAGGAAAATAAAATATTACCTTTATCGGTGACAATTATCTGGGAATGAGAGGATCATTAACTGGCAACTAAGGATCATTAACCGAGAACTGCGGACATTAAACGTGAAATACGAGCCACTAACCGGAAACTATAGAGGGTTCAGTAACCGAAAACTGGAGGCCAGCAACCTTTAACTAGGAGTCTCTAATCGGGAATTGGGGCCATTAAACTTTAACTAGAGGTCATTAACTAGAAACTAGGGGCAATCAACCGAGAACTAATAGCAATATCTTATAAGTGTCAATATTGTCTCTTATTATTTCTTACCTATACTTATAACATGGTGAAGTAAACCCCAGAATATATTTACCGTATCTGTGAATATTAGCAGTAATTAAGGCGTACTAGAGAGAGAGTTAAAGCCATTAACATTATTAATTCTCAAGATACACTAATAGTTTCACATTAACATACAGCATCACCGGGATTAATGAAATCATTCTAACGAGAGTTAATGAAATTACCGCAAGAAGGTTTTACTTACAAGCCTTCGTTATGAACCTAATCTACCTGTGAGATATTTTAGTGGGAATTAATTCAAGTTTAGTGCTATTACCTTTCGCTGTTGTAATGGTGGATTAGTTATCGTCACCAGCTGCTGTATTGACAACGGTGTTTACCTTGGCATTACCGCAAAATTCATAAACAGTATTGGGTATAATGGCAGTCATCAAACCAGCCTCGCGGGTTATTGATTGGGTGAAAAAATGGCTTCCTTATTTGCACGCCCGTATTATTGGTTGGTCTTGAATAAATCTTTCCTCAGATTTAGTAAATAAAATCAATGTTTAGGTTTTTCATGGTGTTTGCGAGGCGTAATGTATGTGCTCCTAAGTACACACCCACATAACAATAGAAATGAATGAATAGATATAATAGATACAGAGAGAGAGAGAGAGAGAGAGAGAGAGAGAGAGAGAGAGAGAGAGAGAGAGAGATATCACTGGGCAATAATGTTAGGTCAATAAAGTGCCAAGGAACAACAATAACTAGCGTAATGGGAGGACAAGAATGACGTCACGAGGCCTCCTGTTGCCAGACTGAGATGATCAAGTGCGTAGAGAATAAGGGATCACCTGAAGATTATACACCCCAACTTAATTCACCTGAAGATTAGACACCCCAGGTTATTTCACTGGAAGAGTATTCACAGTAATGCTACCTGGGGGTGGTTAGTTTAGGTAAGGTCAGGTCAGGTTAGGGTGGTTAATCTTTTGGTAAAATAAGTTGGAGTGCCTAATCTTCTGGTGAAATAAGCTGGGATGTCTAATCTTTAGTTGAAATAAGCTCGAGTGTCTAATATTTTGGTGCAATAAGCTGGGGTAGCTAATCCTTAGGTGAAATAACCTGGGGTATATAATATATAGGTGAAATAAGCTGGGGTGTTTAATTTTTAAGTGCTCTCTCGTTGCTTCATAATTTTATTCTGATCATAATATAAAACATAGAAGTTAATAACGTTTAATAATTAAATCATGACTTCAGCTGTACTGCACATATCGAGCTGAGAGTTATAGAGCCAATCGTCATTTATCCAATATTGACAACAAGCTGAATTAGTCTAAAGATACAGAACCCCGTCAGCTTATTAGATAAATTGACAATAAAATTAGCCTCAGAGATGTTATTGAGAAATATGATAGGTGTCCTTAGATTACATAGCGCAGTAATAGGACAAAATTGAAAACTCATTATGTTAGGAATGGCTAGTTGAAGACTGGTAATGGCCAACACTCGGAGACCCATGCTAACCTAACCTAATCCGATTTTTTCTCTATTTTCATGTGAATTTTGCACCGATATAATGTGTAGACTCCTCAAAAGAATTCTTAGTAACTAGGTTAAGAGCAGTTTGTTGTCAGCTTATTATGGCAACGCTCCTCTATAGGTTGTCCCCAGTAACGGGTAAACTAACTGGGAATTAAACCCAAGTTGAATCAGAAATTTAGAATTTAGGTTTTATATCCAAATTGACATTCATTTTGTAAATCTTTCCAGGTTAGCGAAGCGAGTATTTGGCAAACTACCTGTAAACAGAAGACAAAGTCATATCATCTCTTCACATATTTACCGTTCTTCGCCATAAATCATCGTTATTTATGTTACAATCGTGTGTGTGTGTGTGTGTGTGTGTGTGTGTGTGTGTGTGTGTGCCGTGGATAGTCGCCTTTACCACATTGTGATGACGTGTAGGAAGAAAAAATATATATGTGAGTTTTTGGTGAGCTGAGAGTAAGACCATTAACAGCTATTTTCACCAGGTACTTGTTTCGAACATTTTCACACCAGACTAAAATTTGTTTTCTTACCATCAAACGGATTAACTGGCATGCCATTTACGCTAACCTTTGTGATTCGTTAACCACTGATTTATTTTTCTTTCTTTAATATTGTGATCAGTTACACGACGAAAGGCATTGTGAAAGTTGTTTGCATAACGAAATTGTTTGATAGTTTTAGTCAAACGCGATGACAAGTATGATAGACGAGTGAGCATTATAACCTATTATGTTGCTCTAGTGTGAGTGTAGGATTAGTGCTGCTCTAAGTAGATTGATTATGTAGAAAAAACAAAAACACATCGACTGTAAATCAAAATATCGACAAAGTCTTACATGAACAGGTGTATTGTGGTAATGTATATAGAACTGGTTTAGTGGTGATGATTTACAGGTCAATGTGATGGTTCAGACTTAATGCTGTAAAGAGCCAGTCTGATGGTTAAAACTTAATGCTATAAGAGTCAGTGTGATGTTTAAGACTTAGGCCTGATTTTTCACCCACAGGATAGCCGCCGTTGTCGTGGTGTCGGAGGCGTTGGTGAGTAGAAATATATATTTTTAATCAAACAATAATGACAGAATTCCATTTTGTCATGAGTGAGATCAGAAAGAGTTATTTAACCTAACCTAACCTAATATAACCTAACCCAATCTAACCTAACCTAATCTAACCAAACCTAACCTAATCTAACCTAACCTAACCTAATCAAACCTAATCTAATTGACCCAAACCTAATATAACCTAACCTACCCTAAAATAATTTAACCTAAGCTAACCAAATCTGATCTAATCTAATCTAATCTAACCTAATTTATCCTAATCTAATCTACCCCAACCTAATATAACCTAACCTCATCTAAACTACTGTAACCTAACCTAACCTAACCTGACCTAACTAGAAATGTCTAAAATACTAAACTTGACAAATCACAATATTGTACAGATGAAACACAGTAATAGTCTATAAGCGGGTTTGTTATTAGCCTCGTGCAGTAAAATTCTTAATACATGTTGAAGAGTTTAAAGTTACATTGTGTATATTATTATTATTATTATTATTATTATTATTATTATTATTATTATTATTATTATTATTATTATTATTATTATTATTATTATTATTATTATTATTATTATTGTTGTTGTTGTTGTTGTTATTATTAATAGTAGTAGTTTGTATTAAGTGAAATGGCGATAATTTTTAGGTTTCAGTACAGGTAAAAGCTTCATTAATCATGTATTTCATATTAAAACTCTAGAATTTAAGTCTTTTTTTTTCTCGTGTGTATTTAATTCGTCGTATTACCCACCTTTGCTATACAGTCCCTAACGTGTAGTCATGCTTATGGGATCCAATTTCACTGTCTACGTATATTGTTTGTGTACTTGCGATGTCTACATACGGTACAGTGTATAACCTGCACTGTTTATATACACCCTGAATTGACGTGAACTTGTATGACGATTTTACTGAATATCTATCTATCTATCTATCTATTTATACTGAAATAAGAGAGGACTGTCCACCGAGGAGCGTGGCGGAGTATTATTAACGCGCGTCATTTGTTTTAATAAGACATATTGGTTAATATACGATTTAATAAAGGGTCAGGAGAATATAATCTTTTCTCCTCTCCTGGATATTGACGAACTATAATTGAATCTAATTGGAAAAAGTCCTAAAATCATCTTTTAATTGGTGAACAGCTGTCACTAGTGCAATCGGGAAACAAGGATTATTACGAATGACTATAATTGGCGAACAGCTATAATTTACTATAGTTGGTGAACACCCATAATTCACTACAACTGGTTAACAACTATAATTCACTGTTTTTTGGCGAATAACTATAATTCACTGTTTTTGGCGAATAACTATACTTCACTATAATTGGCGAATAACTATAACACATATCACAGCCAAACCCAGATAGTCAACTCAAGGCGCCCGTCATGTTAACCCCTTTGAAGAATTCCGTCTCCCAGTGTTCATTCCCAGAGCACGGTGTTCACAGCCGGTCACAGCCTCAAGGATCAGGAGCTTAATATTTTAGAGCCTGTGTTCAGAATTTCTCGCTGTTCAAAGCCTCATTGATCATATCTTTAAGAGTCGATCTAGAATTTTTTACTGTTTAAAGCTTCTGTGTTAATCTGTGTCTAAGAAAATATTTTAGAGCTTTTTTAGTTCAGAATATCTCGCTGTTCACTGACACATAGACCAAACACTCAAACTTTAAAGCTTACGTTTTCAAAATATCAACGTTCAGAATCTTTCGGTGTTCAGGGATTCAGTATTCAGAAGAAGCTTAACTGTTCAGAGCTTCAGTGACGTAACCGATGGAGGGAATAGAGAGAGAGAGAGAGAGAGAGAGAGAGAGAGAGAGAGAGAGAGAGAGAGAGAGACGCAAGATAACCAATCTCTCAAAGGGAGATTTACCACCACCTGACGAGCATGTGTCGGCCACCGCACCTCATCATTGGTGGCTTATCCGAGGGTTTTGAGGGTCATAATAATATATACAGTACAGTAAGTCGTAGATAATGAAGTGTCAGGTGGCGGCCGTGAACTACCTGCCCCATCTCTAACACAATTATATATCGCTGGTTTAATCCCCCTTGTGATCATTAGCGTGTGTTATGTTATTGCCCCACTTTGCTGTGCTAATCCGCATAACATAATTAACTTCCTTTGCTTGATTTTGCTGTGGTGTGTGTGTGTGTGTGTCTGTGTGTGTGTGTGTGTGTGTGTGTGTGTGTGTGTGTGTGTGTGAAAGAGAGAGAAAAACCCACAAACTTAATTTGAAAAATGATCATCACGCGGGTGGCTAGTTAGCTTTGACGCGTCAGGTCGTGTTATGGACCTCCTAGTTAGTGGTGATAGGTTGGTTGCGTCATCAAAGCAAGTGTTTGTTGTTGATGTTTTAGTGTGTTACTGAGCCTCAATAACTCGGGTCTTTAAGCTTGTAATGTAGATTATTTTATACACGTGTGTGTGTGTGTGTGTGTGTCCTTCAACAGTTAATGCCTTTAAGCTCGTGTTCTACGTTACTTCATACACTAGCCATCAACTGTTAGAAAATTTAGATATTCACACATCTCTCTCAACAGGTGTGCTGCATCCCGAGGCAACGACGACGCCCCAGAGATTAAACTTTACGAATTGCATTGAGAATGGATCGAGTGAGGAGTTAAGAGTTAGCATGATGCTGTTTTTTAATATGTGTGTGTGTGTGTGTGTGTGTGTGTGTGTGTGTGTGTGTGTGTGTGTGTGTGTGTGTGTGTGTCACTGTAAAGAACACATCTACAGACTTGATAATCAGTGACATAACAGCTGTCAACCTCCAGATTAGACCACTCAACAATACAACCCTATTATAATGATGCAGCCCGGTGTCTAACATTTTATAGGTTATGCCTAAATAGGAATATCTGACATGAAATAACGTGTTCGACGTCCTGGTGCAGTGTACAGAGGGCGGGGCGGAGTACATGAAGGTAGGACGGAGGACCCTGACATGTACACAGGGCGGCAGTGATTTTCAGTATATGTGAACCTGAGACTGGGTGAGTCTCTTTACCTAACCTAACCTAACATAACCTAACCGGAGACTTATTTCAAAAAATCAGAATAAACTTTCATTTCCGTTCTTGATTGCTGATAAATTTTCCTAGTCAACTCTCATTTCATTTCTCGGTTGTTTGAAAAATGAATCTTGTAAATCTTATTAGTTCTTATCCAATTTGTATCTCGTCTGCGCTTATCTTTCCACCTCGTTAAGCGCCTCTTTAATTTACTCCCTATTAATTCTTTTTCTTCTTTGTCTCATTAACGTATCGGGACTCCTTCTTGCCCCGAGTGGAGGCTTGTCACTGTTCCTCCTCTACCTCCTCCACTTTTATTTGCCCTCAACATTCACTCCACTCTTGTCACTCCTTCACTCAACCATAGCTTCCATTCACACTCATTCACTCCACCTTCTCCTCCACTCTCCACTCACTCCTTCCCTTGCCTCTTCGTCTCCGCTATGCATTTCTTACCTCTTCTTCTTCCTACCACTCCCTCCCTCCCTCCTTTTACACCTCTACCCCTCTTTCTCCCTCTTCCTCCCTTCCTTTTTCCCTCTCTTCACCTCTTCCTCCCTTCTGTTTCCCCTCTCTCCCTCCCTCCCTCCCTTCCGCCCCCTTTCCTTCTCGCCCTCCCCAACTCCCCTTTTCTCCCTCCCTCCCTCCCTCCTTCCTCTAATGCCTACCATCTACCACTCAGGCCGGGTCTAGGAGATGTGTACTTAGTCTAAGAGATGTAAACAGAGAAACCAGATATCAGATGAACAACGTTGATATAAAGAAATCCGACTGTGAGAAAGATTTAGGAGTAATGATAAGTAGGAATCTTAAACCAAGTAAAAAATGTGTATTTGCTCGAAACAAGACTAACAAAGTACTTGGGTTCATACAAAGAAGTGTTAGTTACAAGACAAACGAGGCTATCCAAATATATATCTTGCGCTTGTGAGACCTCACTTGGATTACGCAGTTCAGTTCTGATCACTGTATTGCAGAATGGATATAGAATCACGAGAAAGAATTCAGAAGAGAATGACAAGACTAATCCCGGGCATTAGGAACCTTGAGTACAGAGACAGGTTAAAGCATCTTAATTTGCACTCCCTCGGGAGACGTAGAGTGAGGGGCGATATGATCGAGGTGTATAAATGGAAGTCAAGGCTAAACAAAGGTGATATAACAAAGTTACTCAAACTATCCAACCAGGAGCGAACTCGTAGCAATGGTTTTAAATTAGACAAATTTAGATTTAGGCGCGAGATAGGTAAACATTGGTTTGGAAATAGAGTAATGGACGAGTGGAACAAGTTACCAAATATCATCATTAACTCGAACACGGTGGATAGCCTTAACCCTTTCGCTGCGAGAGGTTACCTGAAGCTGAATAAAATCGTATAGCGGTAGCCAGAATAAAATGGCAAGTGCGGGAAACGTGGCGCAAGGGTTAAATATAGGTTGGACGGATATATGGGGGGATAGGAGTTGGGTGTAAATGGGTCTGCCCAATATGGACCAATAAGCCCGCTGCAGTTTCCTCCATTCTTCTGTTCTTCTCATCCTATTTAACTAACGATAACTGATAATGAACTCTTGTTTGTTGCTTTAAGTCGCTGACGTAACATTGACCACAGCGTAAAAAAAAATAAACACATAGAACAAACCAAAGTGTAAATCAAATCAACTTTTTATAAGTGCAATGCTTTTACTTTTAAGTGTGTTAAGTAAAGACATTTCCTTTTTGGTTATGTTAAGTAAGGATATATTTACTATAAATTATGTTAAGTTGGGATATACCAAATGTAAATATGTTAAGTATGAATATACCGAATGTAAATATGTTAAGTAGATACATTTCCACTTATAATATCTAAAGTAGGCAGTAGGCACACTTTCACAGTTTCACTAAAAATTTTGTTAAAGTGGAGACATTATTTCACATTAAGAATGTTAAGTAGAGCTATATACTAAAGATCTAAGTAATGATTACGTTAGGTGGAGTAAAGTGGAAGGCTTTCAGAACTTGATGACGCGTAACGTAATATTCGGTAAATGTAACATGAAATGAACACCATAACTGAGAACGTTTGGGTTCAATAGTGCAGGAACGGCTGAACGGTGGCCACACGGAGTATCTACTTAATATACTAGATGTCGAGGCTTCTCCTGGCTTCGGGTTCGCTCATTAAGGGTTCTGTGGTTTGGGTTCTCGAGGGTTCGTTCATTAAGGATTTTTTATTCGGTTTCTCAAGGGTTCTGCGATTCGATTTCTCAAGGTTTCTGTTTCATTAAGGGTTCTTCCTACTACTAGCACCACCTCGTCCTCCGCTAACACCACCTCGTCCTCCACTAACACCACCTCGTCCTCCACTAACACCACCCCTGTCCTCCGCTAACACCACCTCGTCCTCCGCTAACACCACACCTCGTCCTCCGCTAACACCACCTCGTCCTCCACACACCACCCTCGTCCTCCGCTAACACCACTGTCCTCAGCTACCACCGTCCTCCACTAACACCACCTGTCCTCCGCCAGCACCACCTCGTCCTCCGCTAACACCACCTCGTCTCTCCGCTAACACCACCTCGTCCTCCACTAGCACCACCTCGTCCTCCACTCCAACAACACCCCACCTGTCCTCCACTCAACACCCGTCTCCACTAACACCACCTCCTGTCCTCCGCTAACACCACTGTCCTCCACTAACACCACCTCGTCCTCCGCTAACACCACCTCGTCCTCCACTACACCACCTGTCCTCCACACCACCTGTCCTCCGCTAACACCACCTCGTCCTCCACTAACACCACCTCGTCCTCCGCTAACACCACCTCGTCCTCCACTAACACCACCTCGTCCTCCACTAACACCACCTCGTCCTCCACTAACACCACCTCGTCCTCCACTACCACCACCTCGTCCTCCGCTAACACCACCTGTCCTCCGCTAACACCACCTCGTCCTCCTCCACTAACACCACCTCGTCCTCCGCTAACACCACCTTGTCCTCCACTCAACACCACCTCGTCTCCGCTAACACCACCTCGTCCTCCACTAACACCACCTCGTCCTCCACTAACACCACCTCGTCCTCCACCACCTGTCCTCCGCTAGCACCACTGTCCTCCACTAACACCACTTTGCCCTTCGTGTGCTTTCGTGACCCCTCCCTCCCCTTTTCTTGGGTGCCTGGCGGTAAACTTACTGGAGGGTGAAGGAGTTAGTGGTGCCGTGTTTCCTATTGTTATGGTGCCGTAGTGTGTATGACTTACTGGCGCAGGTCCCGGATTCTCAAAGGCTCGTGCATTATAAAGTGACTCTATACGTGGAAACGTGAGCAGGGATATAACTTGGTTCGTTGAAGCTACGACACAATGGTTGCGTCCTAGATGGTGACGCATGTTCAACTGAGACCCCGTCGTTAATAGTTGTAATATTTTTTTACTCGTAGTTAGGGGAACTTTTGAGTATCTGGTGTAAGATTTGTCGCGGTGTGAGGCTTCAGTAAGGACGAGCTGCCAGACGACGCCCTCAAATGAATTGCTTTATCTGTCGGAGTGACTCAAGGTCTGGTGATTTCACACGAGGACACATTACCGAAGTGTAGGAGGTACTAGTGGCGGAGTCCCGTAGTGTCGTGTCTGATGCTGTGTGTGGCCGACTGTGTACGTCAGATTGATGATGATTTGGCGGCCATAACCCGGTATCGCTGGCTCCGTCCTCTGGTGTTTTATGGGCCATATAGACTCCTCCTGTAATTTGATGTTGGTCGGGGCCGTCTCCAGCGGATAATGGACGCACCTCATAAGTTGTTCTTGTTCTTGATGTTAGAGACTTAAGGTGCGCCTGGGCTGTCACGTCTCTGGTGGGTGAGAGGTGGTGGTGGTGTGAGTGTTTATCTTAAAAAAGTTTCAGCCCCTACAGGTGGGTCTATGAGCGCTGCACACAACCACTGACACGCGCATAATTTCTGGAAGACAACACTAACTGGGGGACAACTTGGCTGGGTGATGAGAAAATTGTCAGCTGTCTTAATTCATGAGAGAGAGAGAGAGGTGGCGCCCTCCACTCTCCCATTATAAGAAGAAAGGTCAAGGATGTGAACCTTTGACCCTCACCTTATCACTACTTGAAAATACTTTCTGTGTAATAATAATAATAATAATAATAATAATAATAATAATAATAATAATAATAATTAATGGTGTATTGAAAAGGTACAGTGCATCAGCCAAAAGGCTGATAAAAAAAAACTTATTACATACAGTGACACATGGGGAGTGGGTCGTTTAACAAAAGCTTTTATTACAATAAGGGAAAGAACCCTGAGATGAATATACAAAATATTGCTTACAGTGGATGACAGGGGATGCTCTTATGCCCTTCTGTGTGAGGCATAAGAGATGGAACAGGTAGTTCGCGGCCAACACCGAACAGTTCATTAGCCAGATGCGGTGAAGTGTTGAACAGCAAACATGTGGTGTAGTAACTCGTTCTCGGGTGGTGTCATGAGGGACCTCATACGATGTCGTAGCAGTTCGTTCATTATGTGGCGCTACAGTGACCCCTTCAAGGAATTTATAGGGTGAAAAAATAAACATACTTTGAGCTATTGTTCGATGAGGAGAGACATGTTGTATTAGCTTGAGAATGTTCTTGTATCTGAACAGAAGAATTGCTTAATTTTAGTCGATCACCTGGAGATTAGTACTCATTATATATCTGTTGTTGATTAAGCACCCTAACGCTACCTGGGGGAGGGGGGTTAGATGGTTAATCTTAAGGTAAATATGGTGGAGCTAATCTTCATGTGATCCCTAAAATCTTGACTATATTTTCCCGCATTGATATGAATAACACCATTCTTATTTCGTTTGTTGTCACTCAGTCTTTTTTCACTGATGTATAATTAAACTGGTCAACAAATTTCAAGTTTTCATCTGGTTCAGAAACAGATGCTTGTATTTAGTAAATGGAAGTATGACTCTAGCTTTAGTTTGACTCTATCACGCCCATTTTTATAAAATTTTTAAAACGTTGTCTTACACAGTATAAGTATTGTGGTTGTGTAAATTGCATAAGCAGAGTCTGAGTGGTCTTAGACGAGTACAGTTATTCTGACTTAATTGAAGGAAAGTCTTCTTGGATTTTCTTTTGTATTCAATAGATGTATACCGCTGCAGGATAACTTCAGGAGCCTGAGCTCCCAAGAAATATTTCTTTCTTCAATTCAGCGTCACTAATGTTACGGAATTTCTGACTGAGGTACTTGAAACCTTCACCATCATAAGTAATGCGTTAATGAAGTTTTTCATTAACACTTAGTTTGGTGCAGTGGTGTTAAGTACAAGTACTGCGAGATTAGAAGTGATTTATGCTGCAGCTTCTTCTTACGTGCAACCAGTCATTTGTCTGGTAATGTTCTTTTCCAGCATTGCTGTTCTCAACACACAAGAATCACCAACATTTGGTAAAACCATCTTGTGTGCCCATGAGTAGGACTATGATTCCACATAATATATGCCATTGAAATTCAGTATATTTGATTGATTTAAGCACCACACCCGTATTCTAATAGACCTTTTGAGATGACCTGAGTGACCCATTGTTATGCGAGGTAACTGATTTAAAAAAACAAAAGTTTTCAAACTGGTGTTGGAATTATCAATGAATCAGACTTATGACCTGGTGTATCTAAAGACCATCAAACCACAGCACTTATACACGTAACTGCTCCACACTCAAGAACTTAATGAGATTATCTTTGTTTTCTGAAGAGAGAAACGTGAGCATTCTTGTGCAGGAAATTCCACTGCTGTAATCTTGAACTTCACAATTTTGTTTTGCTTCGAGAGTTTAAGATCCCTGACTACTGTAAATCAATCAGCTTGACGGTTCAGGTATCCAGATTTAATCAACATCTTGAAAACTAGATGTGATAGCAAAACTAAGGTAAGACTTATAATCAGCATGCTTCAGTTAGTAAGAAACAGCCGATATGATTCATGAACCAAAAACCTTGTGGACCAGTATTACAGAGACTAGAATGAAAGAGAAAACGAAAATAAGGAGAGTAGAAATAATCCCGGAAACAGTGTAGTGAGACGGTAAGAAATATCCAGTGTCTAGCTAACGTTGAGAGAATAATGAAAACGTTAAGTAAGATGTTCTCCTAAAGATGGATTGGCTATCTTGTGCCAGGCGTTTAATTAAGAATCGTTTGTTATTGTATGAAATAGATAGAATATATATATATATATATATATATATATATATATATATATATATATATATATATATATATATATATATATATATATATATATATATATATATATATTCAGAGGCAAGGAAACACAACTCTGAAAGATGATTCCAATTGTTTTGCTTACATGGATTGAATTCCAAATGACAAGCAAGATTTGGAGGGATTTCCGTGTGTGAGGTTGGGGGAGCATTATTGCGTGAGCATATTAGTGCACAAATCTGTGAGAGATATTGGAGTTGTGTTGTGTCTTACATGAGACTCTGTGTTAAGTGTCTCTAAGAAAGAGAGATAAGTAATGGAATGGGATGGTAGGGTGGAGGGTGATAAAGACGAGTCACTGGATGTGGTTCCAAGTGTGTGGCTACTAGAGGGCATGGTTGGTGTTGGGAGCGGAGGATGCGAGTTGATGGTCCAGGGTCTGACGGATGGCGAGAATACCACCACCACCACCACCACCACCAGACTCCAAATTCAGCCAGACGGATTTAGGTTAGTGTGTGACGGAAGGGAAATTGAATCCGCATGAGGGGAAGAGAAAGATAATTGTATTTGAGAGGGAGTATCGGTGCTTGAAACAGTTGTGAATGGACGACGGTAAAAGCTTCAATGTTTTCAATAGCGGATGGTTGATCGTTAACTGGATGTGGTTGAATGTTTGGGTAGGTTCGGGTGATGCCTCTTCTTTTGTGTGTGTGTGTGTGTGTGTGTGTTCCCTTAGCAAGACTCCATTTATTCCTACTTTTGTCAGCTTTATATTTGATAATTTTCTTTCCTCAGCTTCCGTTAATCAGCTCTATGACTGCCTCCTGTGACGTGTTGATTGACTGAAAGACATTTTCTTTCATCAGAGTTTGATTAATGTTGTTCTGTTTTACTACACCTCTGTTGTTTTACTTGCTCTCTGTTGTTCTTTGTTGTTCTTTTCCTGTTGTTCTACTTTATTTAATTCTATTAATATTGCTCATAATTGTTATACAGTAATAATATCTCCTGAACAATGAATAATAATAATAATAATAATAATAATAATACAATAATAATAATAATAATAATGATAATAATAATAATAATGATAATAATGATAATAATAATGATAATAATAATAATTATGATAATAATGATAATAATAATGATAATAACAATAATATTAATAATAATAATAATAACAATGATAATAATAATAATAATAATAATAATAATAATAATAATGATAATAATAATAATAATAATAATAATAATAATAATAATAATAATAATAATAATAAATTAATATGATAATAATAGTGACAATACTACTACTATTATTAATATTATTAATAATAATAACTTTACTCCACATATTAATCCTCGTATTTGACAATATAGCAAAATTTTCTTTTCTTCATTTAATTCATTATGGCAACGATAGAAAATAAAAACGGTTATACCTATACTTACAAAATTATGAAAAATAGTTTTGAAAAATGTCGTGCATTTTTTTTATTATAATGACAGCAAAAAGAATTAAGAATTTTACCACAAAAATAAGAATTTCATTTGTTTTGATTATGATTTATGGAAAAATATATATATGATAATAATTTGTAACTTATTTGTCTTTATTTTACGGTAATATCAAGGAAAATAAAAAAATCTTATTTATTTCGTTATATATATATATATATATATATATATATATATATATATATATATATATATATATATATATATATATATATATATATATATATATATATATATATACTGTATATACAGTAATACAAAACATTACAGCACAAACATTCATATAAAAGCGAAAAAAATGGATATGAAATTTAATTTAATTATTATTCACGGCATATTATTTCCATTCAATAAGCAACGTTGCATGGCATAACACCTGTATCCTCGCCTCCCGTCACCCACATACATATGTACAAACAATACATACTAGCATATATACATAGATATAAATACAAAGCACGTTTGACTATGCACAAAGAGACAAAGAAATAACAATAATATTATTGTTTTCCCGCTACAGTAAATTCCGTACCCGCAATATAGCGATAAATGGATTGTGTGGTAGTGGTGTAAAATGATAGTGATGTAAGGTGGTAGTGGTGTAAGGTGGTAGTGGTGTAAGGTGATAGTGATGTAAGGTGATAGTGATGTAAGGTGATAGTGATGTGTGTGATAGTGATGTAAGGTGGTAGTGATAAGGTGATAGTGGTGAAGGTAGTGGTGTAAGGTGTGTAGGTGGTGGTAAGGTAGTGGTAAAGGTGATAGTGATGTAAGGTGATAGTGATGTAAGGTGATAGTGATGTAGGTGATAGTGATGTAAGGTGGTAGTGATGTAGGTGATAGTGATGTAGGTTGGTAGTGATGTAAGGTGATAGTGGTGTAGGTGGTAGTGATGTAAGGTGATAGTGATGTAAGGTGGTAGTGATGTAAGGTGATAGTGATGTGGTGATAGTGATGTAAGGTGTGATAGTGATGTAAGGTGGTAGTGATGTAAGGTGATAGTGATGTAAGGTGATAGTGATGTAAGGTGGTAGTGATGTAGGTGATAGTGATGTAGGTGGTAGTGATGTAGGTGATAGTGATGTAGGTGATAGTGATGTGGGTGATAGTGGGTGATGTGATGTAAGGTGATAGTGGTGTAGGTGATAGTGGTGTAAGGTGATGGTGATGTAAGGTGGTAGTGATGTAAGGTGATGAGTGATGTAAGTGTTGAGTGATGTAAGGTGATAGTGATGTAAGGTGATAGTGATGTAAGGTGATAGTGATGTAAGGTGATAGTGGTGTAAGGTGAAAGTGATGTAAGGTGGTAGTGATGTAAGGTGATAGTGATGTAGGGTGGTAGTGATGTGGGTGATAGTGATGTAAGGTGTAGTGATGTAAGGTGATAGTGATGTAGGTGATAGTGATGTAAGGTGATAGTGATGTAGTGATAGTGATGTAAGGTGATGGTAGTGTAAGGTGATAGTGATGTAAGGTGATGGTGGTTAAGGTGATAGTGATGTAAGGTGGTAGTGATGTAAGGTGGTAGTGATGTAGGTGATAGTGATGTAAGGTGGTAGTGATGTAAGGTGATAGTGATGTAAGGTGAAGTGATGTAAGGTGATAGTGATGAGTGATAGTGATGTGGGTGATAGTGATGTATGGTGATAGTGATGTAAGGTGGTAGTGGTGTAAGGTGATAGTGGTGTAAGGTGATAGTGATGTAAGGTGGTAGTGATGTGGGGTGATAGTGTAGGTGGTAGTGATGTAAGGTGCTAGTGGTGTAAGGTGATAGTGATGTAGGTGGTAGTGATGTGGGTGATAGTGATGTAAGTGATAGTGATGTAAGGTGATAGTGATGTAAGGTTGGTAGTGATGTAAGGTGGTAGTGGTGTAAGGTGGTAATGGTGTAGGTGGTGAGTGGTGTAAGGTGTGGTAGTGGTGTAAGGTGATAGTGATGTAAGGTGGTGGTGGTGTAAGGTGGTAGTGGTGTGGGTGGTAGTGGTGTAAGGTGGTAGTGGTGTAAGGTGGTAGTGGTGTAAGGTGGTAGTGGTGTAAGGTGGTAGTGGTATAAGTGGTAGTGGTGTAAGGTGGTAGTGGTATAAGGTGGTAGTGGTGTAAGGTGGTAGTGGTGTAAGGTGGTAGTGAAGGTGGTGAGTGGTGTAAGGTGGTAGTGGTGTAAGGTGGCAGTGGTGGGTGGTAGTGGTGTAAGGTGGTAGTGGTGTAGGTGGTAGTGGTGGAAGGTGGTAGTGGATAGGGTGGCAGTGGTGTAGGTGGTAGTGGTGTAAGTGGTAGTGATGGAAGGTGGTAGTGGTATAAGGTTGGTAGTGATGGAAGGTGGTAGTGGTGTAAAGTGGTAGTGATGGAAGGTGGTAGTGGTATAAGGTGGTAGTGATGGAAGGTGGTAGTGGTATAAGGTGGTAGTGATGGAAGGTGTGGTAGTGGTGTAAGGTGGTAGTGGTATAAGGTGGTAGTGGTGTAAGGTGGTAGTGGTATAAGGTGGTAGTGGTGTAAGGTGGTAGTGGTGTGAAGTGGTAGTGGTGTAAGGTGGTAGTGGTGGATAAGGTGGTAGTGATGGAAGGTGGTAGTGGTATAAGGTTAGTGATGGAAGGTGGTAATGGTATAAGGTGGTAGTGATGGAAGGTGGTGGTGGTATAAGGTGGTAGTGGTGTAAGGTGGGTGAGGTGTGAGGGTGAGTGGTATAAGGTGGTAGTGATGGAGGTGGTAGTGGTATAAGGTGGTAGTGGAGTGGTAGTGGTATAAGGTGGTGAGTGATGGAAGTGGTAGTGGTGTAAGGTGGTGGTGGTATAAGGTGGTAGTGGTGTAAGGTGGTAGTGGTATAAGGTGGTAGTGGTGTAAGGTGGTAGTGGTTAAGTTGGTAGTGGTGTAGGTGGTAGTGGTATAAGGTGGTAGTGATGGAAGGTGGTAGTGAATAAGGTGTGGTAGTGGTGTAGGTGGTAGTGGTATAAGGTGGTAGTGATGGAAGGTGGTAGTGGTATAAGGTAGTAGTGGTGTAAGGTGGTAGTGGTGTAAGGTGGTGGTAGTGGTATAAGGTAGTAGTGGGTGTAAGGTGGTAGTGGTATAAGGTGGTAGTGATGGAAGGTGGTAGTGGTATAAGGTGGAGTACAGTAAATGAAATGTAAGTATTCTCTTTCTGTCTTTCTTTCTCTTTCACTTTCTCTCTTTTAATTTCTCTCTAATTCCTCGTCTTTTATAGATTCTCCCCTCGCCCTCTCCGTTTCTGTCTATTTACCTTTCTCTATACACATATTTATATATCTCTCACTCCCTTCCTCCTTCTCTTTCATTCCCTCCTTCTCTCATTCGTTCCCTCTCTTCCCTTGTTCGTTCCTCCCTTTTTCCTCCTCTTCATCTTTTGCTCCTCCTCTTTCCCCTTTCTGCTATGAGCCTCTTTCAGCTCCTCCTTCCCGTCCTTTTCCTCCATTATTCATCTCTCTCTCTCTCTCTCTCTACGCCACTACAACTGCCTATCTCCCCATCTGCCTTTTATTATCTCTTCCTCTTTCTCTGTTTATTCTCCTCACACTTTAGTCCTCCCTCCCTCTTTGTGTCCCTTCGTCCTTCCCTCCCTTTCTTCCTCTCTCCTTCACTCCCTTGCACTATCGTTCCTTCTTTCTCTTCCTACTTCACTCCGTCCCTCTCTCTTCCACCTTCCTTCCACCAATCTTTACCTCCCCTCTCCTACCCTTTCACCATTTCCTTCCCCCTCAGTTCTTCCTTCCTTCACTCAGTCCCTGCCACCATCCTCTCTCTCTCTATCTATCTATCTGTGCTCTTCACACTTCGCTCTGTTCCTCCATCTATCCCTCCTTCCTTCCTTCCTTCCTTCCTTCCTTCCCTCCCTCCCTCCCTCCGCCACTACCCGGGGCCTAGCATGACTCAGGGACACGCCGGGAATATAATCCAATCAAAGTGCGATTAAAGCCGAGCGTTCCAGATTTCGCCAGTGGGCTCCCCCGACACCAGAAATATAAATGGTGTTGTAATGGTGTCTCAGAGGAGCGCCCACACTGCCGAACACCGCTCTCCAAAAATTTTTCCACCAATGGTTCGCCCACACTGTCTTAACTCAACTGTTTACTCCTGTGATTGATTTTCTTAAAAGTAATTTATTTTTATTTCTTTCTGATGGAGGATTGCTATTGGCTACAGCTACAGAAATTTTTCACCATTTTTTTCCATCGACTTGTAATTACATTCCTGGCTACCTTTTCTCGACGTCATTTATTCTCTTTTTCTAAAATATTTGGTACAGCGTTGGTATAATATGGCAAAGGAGGAACGCCATTGGCTGTAGCTCGAAGATTTTTCCACCAATGGTTCGTCGACACTTGAATTTCCTGGCAGTCGTTTGTTTACGTTCTAGTACTCTGTAATTCATTCCTGGACGTTCACTCTTTCATAGCTTGAGTGGGACGTAAAATGAGGGGGGCGATGAGGGGCGGGGAAAAGCTGAACTACGAGATGGGATTAATGGTGTCGGAGAAGTGAGAGCTGTTGCTGTGGGAATCGAACCCTCGACCCTCAGTTAGCATTTCATTCATGTTGTTTGTTTGTGTGTGTGTGTGTGTGTGTGTGACTGTGTGTGTGTGTGAGTGATATATGACGAGATAACGTTACTATACCTAGAAAAAATATACCTAACGTGGATGTCACTGTTATTAATCACGTCCTGTTGAAGGGTGACGTCATCTTTTGTTTACAGACGTCAGTTGGTCAATTAATGATTTTTAGATTCATAAGATTTTGACATACTCTCTCTCTCTCTCTCTCTCTCTCTCTCTACGAAGGTCACATGTATCTCCTCAGTAGGTGGAAGGATGGATGGAGTCCTTCATTGCTACTGTGGATTTCCTTTCACACACACACACACACACACACACACACACACACACACACACACACCCATTCATCACAGCTGGGGCCTTGAGTGCAGGTCATGTGGTTGATTCGTGTACTCAAACAAGTCATGCAGGAGACCAGGAGTGAGAGCGGGTGATGGTGGTGATGATGATGGTGATGATTACTGAATGATAGTGGTGATGACGATGGTGATTACTGAATGATAATGATGATGATGATGGTGATTACTGAATGATAGTGGTGATGACGATGGTGATTACTGAATGATGGTGGTGATGATGATGGTGATTACTGAATGATGGTGGTGATGATGATGGTGATTACTGAATGATGGTGGTGATGATGATGGTGATTACTGAATGATAGTGGTGATGATGATGGTGATTACTGAATGATAGTGGTGATGATGATGGTGATTACTGAATGATAGTGGTGATGATGATGGTGATTACTGAATGATAGTGGTGATGATGATGATGATTACTGAATGATAGTGGTGATGATGATGGTGATTACTGAATGATGGTGGTGATGATGATGGTGATTACTGAATGATAGTTGTGATGACGATGGTGATTACTGAATGATGGTGGTGATGATGATGGTGATTACTGAATGATAGTGGTGATGATGATGGTGATTACTGAATGATGGTGGTGATGATGATGGTGATTACTGAATGATGGTAATGATGGTGATGTAGTGATTACTGTTCAGGAAAGTGATGATGATGATGGTGGGATTACTGAATGATAGTGGTGATGATGATGGTGATTACTGAATGATAGTGGTGATGATGATGGTGATTACTGAATGATAGTGGTGATGATGATGATGGTGATTACTGAATGATAGTGGTGATGATGATGGTGATTACTGAATGATAGTAATGATGATGATGGTGATTACTGAATGATGGTAATGATGGTGATGCAGATGATGGTGATGATGATGATGATGATGGTGCAAATTGAAGATGATGGTGGTAGATATGATTGGTGGTAAGCTGTGGTGAATGGTGCAGATAGATGATGATAATGACGATGATGGTGATTATTATTATGTGATGATGAGTGATAATGGTGTTGATGGTGAGAGAATTACACCGTCATAACCTCTCAGCCCTCTCCTCAGCCCCCCCCCCTCTCCACCCCTAGCCCTCCTCTCTCCGCCCTAACCCCCCTCACCCCACTGGATCGTCGTGTTAAGGGGATATAAGGACACACATCTTAATGGGTTGTCGAGCTTTTACACTCCTCCCTCCTCCCTCCCTCCCTCCCTCCTCCTCCTCCCCTCTCCTCCCTCCTCCCTCCCTCCCCTCCCTCCCTCCCTCCTTCTTTGCTATTTATTTTTTTATTTATTCATTTATTTATCTCTTTCCCTCTTTCTCTCCACCTTACATTATTTATTTCTCCCTTTCTCTCTTTCCTTCTTTATTCATTTATTTATTTCTCTCTCTTTACACAATAAGAAAGAAAGGGTCTATTATTAGCCTTCACAAAAACTTTACTCTACTAAAGGGAATATAAACATCTTTCAAACCCTTAGCATGGCAAAGGGTAGACCAGCTTTGTGAAGACCCTTAGCAGACAAAAGGGGTACAGCAATATATTTAAAACCCTTAGATTGGTAAAGGGTATATCATCATTTATAAAACCCTTAGTTTTTAAGATTAAATATAGGTGTGTGTGAGAGAGAGAGAGAGAGAGAGAGAGAGAGAGAGAGAGAGAGAGAGAGAGAGAGAGAGAGGTTTACTGAACACAAGCAGGTGGTAGCGACACAGGGCCAGACAATGAATAATGTGCTGCTCACACATGGTAAAGGAGAATCTTTGTGTAAGGTGGAGGTGAGGCGAGTAGGTTGGTGGATACTGTAGGTGGGGAAAATAGGTAAGTGGTGCAAGGAGGTAGGTAGGTAGGTACTGTAGGTGGTAGGAGGAAGGTTGGTAGGGGTAGGGAGGTAGGGTGATGGAGGCAGAGGTAGGGAGGTACTGTAGATAGGGGAGAAAGGTTGGTAGGTAGGTAGGTAGGAGTAGGTAGGTGAGGTAGACAGAAGAGGTAGCAGCCACAACAATACCCGCCTCGAGTAATGTAAACACCACCCTTGTGACACTCTACTTACTGCTTCACCCACGTCCGTTAAGTGAACCATTGTATTACAGCGCTTTATTGCATTATGTGTGGACAGTATATGTTTGAAGAGGCCTAACTAATGGAAGATGTTTCATATAGTACTGTACATTGTCAGAGAAAGTAACCTATTGTAACCTAACCGAACCTAGTGTAACCTAACCGAACCTAGTGTAACCTAACCGAACCTAGTGTAACCTAACCTAACCTAGTGTAACCTAACCTAACCTAGTGTAACCTAACCTAACCTAGTGTAACCTAACCTAACCTAGTGTAACCTAACCGAACCTAGTGTAACCTAACCTAACCTAACCTAACCTCACCTAACCTAGTGTAAACCAAACCCAATCCTAGTGTAACCTAACCTAACCTAGTGTAACCTAACCGAACCTAGTGTAACCTAACCTAACCTAACCTAACCTCACCTAACCTAAAATAGCTCTGTGGTGTGGTAATGGGCAGAGCTTAATCCCTGACCTTGTATTGTATTGCGCAATTTGGTGCTACTACAGCGTGCGGTTTACCAAGATGTCTATAGTAGTATCTAACCCAAACCAACCCAACCCAACCTAACTTAACCTAACCTAACCCAACCCAACCCAACCTAACCTAACCCAACCCAACCCAACCTAACCTAACCTAACCTAACCCAACCCAACCCAACCTGGTCCTAACCTAACCCAACCCAACCCAACCTAACCTAACCTAACCTAACCCAACCCAACCACCCCGCCTCCCAGGAATATTAGTGTATGTAGTTAAAGGTAAAATAAGCTGTGGTTTCTAATCGTCAGGTGCTCCCAGAAAACGTTCTCATTTACTGAACGAATAACGGATAGCCTTAAAATACAAAACGTATATATTAATTTTATTTTTAACTGCTCTAGTAAGTTCATTAGAAATTTAGCAGAAAAGTTTGAGAGTTCATTACCATAAACAAGACTAACTGTGCAGTGTGAGTTCCTAGGGACGCTCTGTTGACCTTTTGTCCGTGACCTGTGTGTGTGTGTGTGTGTGTGTGTGTGTGTGTGTGTGTGAGCAAGGGAGAAGATAAAGAAGAAAGATTGAAAATTGAGAGAGAAGAGAGAGTATCGCCGAGTCGAAGAGAGAAGATAATTTGCATTGAGAGAGAGAGAGAGAGAGAGAGAGAGAGAGAGAGAGAGAGCCACCATCAGTGAGTCAGAGAGAAAAGAAATTAAGAATGAGAGAGAGAGAGAGAAAGAGAGAACATTGGAGTCAAAGGGAGAGAGAATGTAATCTAAGCAGAGAGAGAGAGAGAGAGAGAGAGAGAGAGAGAGACGCCTCCAACACAATAGGAAGATCAAAGTGTGGTTGTGGGATGGTGGTGGTGGTGGTGGGGGGTGGTAGGTGGGTGGTGGTGGTGGTAGGTGGTAGGTGGGTGGTGGTGGTAGTGGTGTAGGTGTAAGGTCGCGTCTGCTCATGTGTGCACCTCGTCAGGACGCCCGCCAGAGATGAATACATTTCTTAACTCCCGTCACGATCCTCGCCTACAGATGAACCGTTCTTTTGATGTTCCTCTCTCTCACCAGCCCTTCCATTTTAGCCATACATTTAATATATTTTTTTTTTGGGGGGGGGATGCTTTTTGGTGTATATTAACATTTTCCTGGATTTTTTTGCGTATGTCGAGTATTTTTTGACGTTCTTGGCGTATATTGATAATTATCTAGATATTCTTGGCGTATATTGGTAATTATCTAGATATTCTTGGCGTATTTTGATAATTATCTAGAATATTCTTGGCGTATATTGGTAATTATCTAGATATTCTTAGCGTATATTGGTAATTATCTAGATATTCTTGGCGTATATTGGTAATTATCTATAGATATTTCTTGGCGTATATTGATAATTATCTAGATATTCTTGGCGTATATTGGTAATTATCTAGATATTCTTGGCGTATATTTAGTATTTTATTTTATATTTTTGGCATATATTAATAATTACCTGGATACTCTTGTTGTATATTTAAAGATTTTCTGGGGATTCTTAATGTATCTTGAGCATTTCTTGACGTATTTTTGGGTATATTGAGCACCTTTTGGATTTTGTTGTATATTTTGAGTATTTATTGGTTACTTTCATCTATATTGATAATTTATTGGATATTTTTCCGTATATTAATATTTTCTTGGATATTTTGGCATATGTTCAGCATTTATCTTGCATTTTTGGCGTATAATTATTATTTTTTTTTTTTGCATCTATTGAATATTTTATTTTGGCATTTCGATCATATATTGAACATTTGACATTTTGGGGGTTAACTTATCCTACTTAACGCTAACTTAACCTATCCCTATCTTAACCTAACCTAACCAAACCTAACGCCATCTTAACCTAACCTAACCTAACGCCATCTTTACCTAAACCTAACACAAGAAGAAAAAGACCCGAATTATTTGATCCTCTTTCATGACAACGGGAGAAAGATCAGACGGGGAAAAAAATGAGATTAAAGTTATATAATAAAAGAGAAGAAGAGGCAACAGGTACGATAAATAGAAATAACAAAGAGAAAAGAATAAAAAAAACACAAAAACAAGAAACAGTGAAGAATGAATATAGGAAAAAAAGGTGGTTTCAAGTACTTTTTTTCTCTCTTTCTTTGGTTTTTTCCCTTTGGGGTATCTTAAATTCACAGGCATGAAGGGTGAAAGCCTAATGAGGTGTGTGAGAAAAGAGAGGGAAAGAAAGTAAAAGAAAGCAAAGGAAAAGTCTGAGAAAATTACAAGGTGTGTGTGTGTGGGGGGAAGGGGGGATGCCGAAGAGACAGAGATAACAAGCAGAAGAAGAAAGGGAGAAGAAATATGAAGGAAAAGAAGGAAGAACAGGAGAAGAAAGATGATGAGGAGGATGAAGATGAGAGGCAAAGGAAGATAGTAAGGAAAACGAAAAGATGTTGGTAAAGGTGGTAGAGGAGATGATGAAGACAGAAGAAGAAAAATAAGGAAGATGAAGAAGAGAGAGGAAGAGGAGAAATAAGGAGGAGACCTAACCTAACCTAACTTAACCTAACCTAACCTAATTTTCAGGTGATCCCTTTAACCATATGAAGTAACACCCTATTCACTGCTTTGAAAATTAATTGATCAACTCGAGAAAGAAAGAGAGAGAGAGAGAGAGAGACGGCGTTATACATTATGGAGGATTAGAAGTGGAAAATGTCTCTCTGAAAAAGTAGATGATCAGGATGGATGATTTGCATGCATATTAAAGTGCCCCTTCCCTTCCCCTCCCTCCCCTTCCCTCCCTCTCCTTCCCCTCCCTCCCCTTCCCCTCCCACCCCTTCCCTCCCTCCCCTTCCCGCCACCTCTTCCCCTCCCTCCCTCCATTCTTCCTCTCTCTATTATCCTTCCTTTATATCCCTTTCCTCCTCCTCTCTCATTCCTTCCTTCACTTCCTCCATCCCACATTCTTTCTTAAATCCTTCCTCCCCTCCACCTTCTCCTCCTTCCCCTCTCCTTCCTCCCTCTTCTCCTCCACTCTTCACCCACCTTTCCCTTCCCTACACCCCAGGCCTCCTTCCGTCCTCCTACACCTCTACCTCCACCTCCTCCCTTCACCCCATGCCTCCCCTCCTCCACTCCCCACCCCTCCTTCTCTCCCTCACCCCTCCTTCCTTTTCCCCCTTCCTTACCTCCCCCACCAGCGCTACCTAACTCCACTGTCAATAATATTACTATGATGATTTCTAATTTAAATGTAAAAATAGTCGTGATTTTTTTTCTGTTGTTCAAAATTTATGCATGGGTGGGGTTGGGTGTCCATTTTTCGTTGTATTAATATCTTGTGCATTATGGGCTATGAGGTTCTTTGTTTGGTCTCTTTTATTGTAGAGATAATGTGTATCTTTAACCCCTTGAGTACGATGGCTTAACCCCTTGAGTACGATGACTTAACCCCTTGAGTACGATGACTTAACCCCTTGAGTACGATGGCTTATCCTTTTGAGTATGATGTCTCTTGATTACGATTTTCTTAACCTCTCGAGTACTATAACAACCCCTTGAGTATGATGGCTTATCCCCTTGAGTACGATGAATTATACCCTTACGTGTGATATCCTAACCCCTTGAGTATGATGTATTAGCCCCTTGAGTATACAGTAATGTCTTAACACCTTGCGTATGAGGATTTAACTATCTGAGTACGATGACTTAACCCCTTGATTACGATGATTTAACCCCTTGAGTACGATGACTTAACCCATTGAGTACGATGACTTAACTCCTTGAGTTCAATGATATCTTAACCTCTTGAGTATGATGTCTTAATCCCTGAGTACGAGGATTTAACTCCCTGAGTACGGTGACTTAACCCATTGAGTAATGTCTTAACCCCTTGAGTACAATGTCTTAACCCCTTCAGTACGATGTTTTAGCCCCTTGAGTACCATGCCATCTTACTCAAGAGAATAGGTACACGAATTAAAATGAGAGATGTTGTACTTAAGTGGTTGTCATCGTACTCAAGGGGTTAAGTCATCGTACTCACGGTGTTAAGTCATCTTACTCAAGGGGTTAAGTCATCGTACTCAAGGGGTTAACGATACAAACTAAACCAAAACTATAGCCACCAGAACGATAACCTTCCGCTATCGTAACCTTATCTTCAGCCTTTTATCACACCTTATCGTGATTATACAGTAGAACAGTAACCTACAAACACATTAACATTAATCAGGAAAAAAAAATTGTAACTTAATTCTGGTTACGTGAAGATTAGACACCCTAGCTTATTAACCTGATGTTGAAACACCCTAACGATGCGATGGGTTAGGTTAGGTTATGTTAGATTTGGTTAGGTTAGGTTAGATTTCGTTGGGTTAGGTT